>NC_083481.1:13952023-14252023 GCF_030014155.1 Tachysurus vachellii
TGACTTAGTCCATAACCACAACTTCTATATGTTTACTACAGACAAATATTGTTTACAGTGTGAAAACAGAAAACTGTTAAATTATGTCAATAATTAGAATTTGTGTTTGCCAACAATTCCTTTTGTCAACTGGGTTTAATTTACGAATAAGATAAGTGATTTTTATGTTTTAGACATTTATTGACTGCCCCAACATCTGCAACAACTGTACAGCACGTCGGAATATATTATTTTTGTGTCGTGACCCATTATTTAACGAATTTCCCTACCTTCTCAGACTGAGGCAGAGCCACAAGCTGAAGCTCCTCCTGAGCTGCTTCTTCCTACAGTGCTAAAGCCAGAGGAAGGCCTGGAGACCTGGAGGCTGTGGGTGCAGCGCAAAAATGCAGAGCTCGATAAGAACGAACAGAACAAGCTGGCGCCAATTGGCCGTGAGTGAATTATTTCTCATCCGTTTACGTGGTCCTAGTTTTAGTAGTCTTTAGTACCCTCTCTTCCTCTAGAAATAGACATTATGAAACACGTTCCTTATGCGTGTCGGTTTGTCTTTTGTTTGGTCTTCCTGCAGGCCGCCAGCCTTTGCGTTTCAGAGAGGATCTAGTCTCCAGTTCTGTGGGTGAGCTTAATGTGGCTCTGTCTCTCATGACCCAAGAGGCCCGTGGTTTAGAAGGGGAGACTTTTGAACCCGACGCGCTATATTACATCTTTTTATGTATACAGAAAGTATGTTATGTGTGCCTTATTTCCCTTTTCTTTTTTTTTTTTGTTCAAACAATGTTTATTCAGTGATTTTATATTTTTGTCTCATGTGATATTCTTACTTGTGTCTTTTGTACGTAGTACATGTTCGAGAACGGAAGGGTGGACGACATCTTTTCAGACCAATATTACTCCCGCTTCTCCCAGTGCCTACACAAAATCCTGGAGGAATGGAGGCCCAGTGTCCATCCGCTTGGTAAAGAATACAATACTTTTCTTCCCTGTGGTTCCAAAAGTTATAGTTGCAGTAAAAAAAAGGCTGAATTTTTTTTTTTTTTTCTTTTCTGATTTGTGTTTTGGTTGCAACTTGCTGGACTGTTGGATGTTTGTCCTTGTGTTGGAAAAACTTTTGGAAAAAAGTGTTATTTGTGTGTCAATTACGGTTTGTTGCCTTTTCTTTCAGGTTATATTATCCCCAGTCATGTGACTGAGGAGATGTTGTGGGAGTGTAAACAGCTGGGAGCTCATTCACCATCTACTTTACTCACTACACTAATGTACTTCAACACCAAGTGAGTCACCGGAACGATTTATATTCCGTTATTTTTTTTTATTTTTTTTTTATTAGCTTCTTTTATTTCATCTATACCAGAGGTGGCAAATTCAGTACAAAACAATAAACCACAATTAAATTGGAATGGTAGGGAAAAAAAGCTCATCTCTGTTAATACACTAGGGGGCAAAATAGAGCCACAAACATGGCTGCTGATGAAAGGTGCTAACGAACCATGAATATCTGAATTAGGCGTCTGATTAGGTCTTTCCAAAAGTACAGTTATGGGTTTCAGTTGTTTTTTCTTCTTCTGTGCACTGATGTACATTATGTTACCTAGTGTGGTCCAAAGTTCCAAAAAATAAGTGTAAAATATTTCTTTAAGATAAATGAAGGTAACTAAAGGTAGGGTCTCCGTTGTTTGAAAGCCAACGTTGACATTTGAATTGACCAAAACAAACACGCCCCTAACCCAAATGGGTCCCACCCCTGTATTGATAGCTCCGCCCACACATACATATGTAACCCAGGTAACTAATGGAAAGAAATGTGTCTTTATCATAGCTGAAGGGAAGAACAATACGATTGCAGATAAACAAACAAGCAAAAATGACACACAAGCATAATCATGCAAAGGACGGCATATATTAGTTCTGTGTAACAAAGCAAAACCAACGTTACTCACCAATCGAGAAGGAAAAAAGCGCCTCGGCGTCTTAAGTAAAGTTGGATTTCCCGAGTCAATAACTCCTGAGCTAAACACTGTTACTACACAAAACACGGTTGTAGCTGCGTCTCTACATTACTACGATAGAAAAGAGGTGTTATTTGTGTAGTAACAGTGTTTAGCTCAGGAGTTATTGACTCGGGAAACTCCAATCTGTGAATATGTGCCAACTTCCTGCTCCTTCAGTTCTCTCCAGCGCTGGAAAGCTGATCCTGTATTAACACGGTCCTACTTCTGGCTTTATCGTAAGGCTTTCTTCTCTTTCTTTTTGTTTTTATCCTCCATGTCGATGTTAAAACCGCTTTCTGCTAATGTCACACATGCGCACTGAACACTCTCTCCGCCGCATATTGACAAGACAAGCCCCTTCTGCTCAATGGCTACACGTTTGTTTTGATTTTTGTTTTGTTTGTCGTCCCGACTCAGTTTTCTGAAGCATTTCTCAAACAACGGAGACCCTACATTTAACATGTTTAAAAGCAGGAAGTGTGTTGTTTAATATACTAAACTAAAGAGAGGAAGTCTTACGTTAGGGGAAAATGTTTATTTCATAGGTATTTCCACCTGACCACAGTGGAGCAGCATATGAAAGTTGCCTTCTCCAAAGTGCTCCGGCACACCAAGAAGAACCCGACCAACCCAAAAGACAAGAGCACCAGCATCCGCTACCTTAAAGGAGTCGGTTCTCACCACGTTGGCCAGAAAGGTGCGGAACACTTTACATTGTGATTTATGTTTGTATTAGTGTCGAACTTTATTTCGCACCATAATGGTTTTTCACCATCTCCTTCTTTCTTTGTTGCTTCCCGCTGTAGTGACAGACGATATGTACGCAGAGCAAGCTGAAGATCCGGAGAATCCACTTCGCTGCCCCATCAAGCTCTACGACTTTTACCTCTTCAAATGGTGAGCACTGATTAAAGGAAGCCTTTACCAGTCCATTCATCTTGTAGTGTTTTATGGTCATAAACTCTGACTTGCGTACGACATTTTCGTTTTTAAAGAAAATAAACGTGAAAACCGAGCAACTGAAATGCAAACCAGAGCTACAAATCTGTTCTTGATATTTATAGCTAAAAAAAGAAATACAAATTGTGTGATAAATCATACTAATTACGTATTTATTTACTATTAGCTTGGTGTTTTATATTATTATATATTGCACACTTTTCTAAAATGAAACCAAATCAAGGTCTGTCTCTTTTTTTTATTATTTTTTAAATATGTATTTAATAGACTGCGTTTAACACGTGCGCAATTTCCCACCAGCCCCCAGACTGCCAAAGGCCGGAATGACACGTATTACCTGACGCCAGAGCCTGTCGTAGCCCCGAACAGCCCTATATGGTACTCGACCCAGCCAATCACTAGCGAGCAGCTGGAGCAGATGCTCACGCGCATCATGGTGGTGCGGGAAATCCAAGAAATAATCTCCATCACACAAGCCAACATTCAGTGAGGGAAGATGAGGGAGAAGGAGAGAGAGAGAGATGGTGAAAGAAAGATTTCCACCTCCAAGCTCCTCCGTCCTCACAGCCTCACTGCGACTCGGTCGCACACAAACTGAAAAGGAGGGAACGTAGCCATCGCTGTGTCTCTTCGTGCTCTGTATTTACGACCTGAAGCACGCACCAGTGGTGGCACACGGACAGAGGAGGCAACAATACCTACGTTTACTTTTACTTCATACAAATTTTTTTGAGTAGGATTTAAAAAAAAGAAATAAATAAATCAGTGTCTGTTTACTAATTAACAAAAAGCAACAGATGTTCAGCAGGTGCCCGTTGCCTTGAGCTCACTGATTGATTCCAGCGTATAAATCTGAAGTGGTTCCGAAATCAAGACTTATAGCATAATCATTGTTTTGTCACACAATTGGGATTCTTTGGAAGTTTGCTCCTAAAACTGCACTACATTGCATCATGGTCTTGATGCTTTCTGAATTTGCAGTGAGAATTCTACGCACTCGTACGTACAGTGTATATATAATTATTTAAAAAAATAATAGTAATAAAAATCCTCCATTTCCACAAACCAGGAATTTCAGGAGGTGCCTCCTCTGACCAGCCGCCACTGGAGGACCGAACTGAACCGAACTTGCAAGCCTTTATTATTTTTTTGTTTTTTTATTTTAATAAAGATCTTACTTAATCTGTTCATGTGATGCCTGTTGGCGCTACACACCTTTAACATGCAGTTTCTCTTTGCTAGCTGTCACACTGTCATATATATATATGTACCCCCTTTGTTTCACGCTCATAATCTATCATTTATTACCCCAACCCCAATTCTCATTCTTTTGCCACTGTAACTAGGAGAGGTGAGGAGTGTGTGATGTAGACTGGAGGCATCTCTGCATGGGGTTAAAACACGGGGCCTTTCGGGAAACCCTTTACACACCCGTGATTTTGCAGGAGCGCAGTCAAGACAATTTAAGGATTGTGCTCTATACAGACTTTTTTTTTTTTCCTCCATGTTTTTTTTTTTTTTATATATATATATATATATATGTGCATCTATGGTAATCTGATATGTATTGATATTATAGTGGTGCTGGAGACTGAAGAATTGAAGCCTGTGTTTTCAAACATGCCTTTTGTACAGTGAGGTCCCTGTAACTGTGTAGTGTCTTTTTTTTTTTATTCTTTTTTCCTTTCATTTCTTTGAAAAGTTTGTTGTATTATCTATGGAAGGATATTACAAGGAAAATAGGTTAATGGATAGCAGTGAAGTTCAATTTATTTGGGGGTTTCATTAAAAAATAAGACACAAAACACAATCATAAATATTCTTATGCTGCACAAACTACAAATGAGGTCCCTTATTCACCCGAGTCACACAGACCGGGCTTTATAAGCAATTTGATCCGCGTGGTTGCGACTTTCACACCACATCCAGTTGACGTATCCTGTTCGCTCTTTATTCGATGCCACTATTCAGACTTCTTGTAAGCCTTAGTTTCCAGTTAAAGAGTTCTAATGGTCACATCTGAAGCGGTTCTCCTCCTTTTTACGGCTTCTCGGGCAGCTCGATTTGCAGCTTTCTCAGAGCTTCTGTGAAGAATTTGGGAAGCGGGCAAGACACCGTGAGGTCACCGTGACCCCTGACCCCCGGCAGGGTGATCTGTCGGACATGCAGGTGGAGAGGAAGGTGTCGGGTTTTGCTCTGCTCCAGTCCGAGTCGCCGCAGCACGCCTTCTGGCAACTTCTGCAGGCAGAAACGTGAGATTGGCGTTTGGTGATGCGTGACCAGTAAAAAAAAAAAAAAAAAAAAATCATTTAAGATCATCTCTCGAGATGGGAGAATTCTTTTTTTAGCATCGTGACACTAGTGTGTGTGTTGATTCATTTACCACACTGTCCTATTAAATTGCCCTGTAACTGATACATGCGTAGCTAGCTTATGAAACTTGACAACTTTTGGCAGATGTCCCAGCACCAAAGCAAACTGTGCTCTGTGAAAATATCTAAATGAGGAACAAAACAGCTTTATGGCATTTACGCATTATCTGAATTTGCCTTAAGGTACTTATGATCTAGGAGAATTAGTGCTGTACAGAGAAACTGTTGCATATAAAGAGCACTTCAGTTCTGGGAGCATAGAGAAATGCTCTTAAAATATTGTTTCAACAAAGTAAAAATTAAAAAAAGCTGCAATGAACAAGAACAGAGTGAATGAAACATTTCACACTGCCTGTGTTCATCGTTGATCTGGAGGGAACAAGCTGTATATTTAATGTGTTTCACATCAACAGCACAACATTGCTGCAGTTTGACTTGCATAAGCTTGGACTACTTCAGCAGATACCTTTGCCAATCCATCCATCTGATAATTAATGCACACATACACTACCCTTCCCTATCTGGCATGGCTGCAGCTTCAATATTGAACGTTCATTTAGGATTGAATGTCAGGTGTGTTTACAGTTACGTACCTGAGGAGCCAGCTTGTTCCAGTGGGCGTACTTATGATCTCCCAGGATGGGGCAAGCCAAAGCCAACGCCGTATGAACCCGCAGCTGATGTTTCACTCCTGTAAACACACACATTAATTCAATTATTTTTGAATTTAGAATTACATTCCCATATAATTATTAAAGAAACTTCAGCAAAGCTCCAACTTTTTTTGCTTTTTTTTTTTTTTTTTTTTAAATCAGACCTCTGCCGTCCCTACAGACTCTATGGATGGTTTTGTGTCGATGAAAAATGTTGAGTGAAGAAAGAAGCTCTTGTGCTTTTACGTTCAAAACTAACTATGAAACCTGAGCATCTTTTATCTATTAGAGATTCATTGCAGTAGCAATGTCCTGATGTAACGACGGCACGGCAGACGACTTCTCGCGAGGATATATTAACCCTAGTGCATTAAACAGATCACAAATATATCTAGTGTGTTCCAGGGTGGAATTTGTCTGGAATTCGATGATGTAGTAATCTCTCAGTACCTGTGACTGGCTGGAGCTCCACCAAGCTGCATCCTGAGCTGCTGTCCAGGACTTTGTAGCGTGTGACGGCGCCAAGCGCTTGCCGGTGAGCTCTCACTCGGACTAACCCACCTCCCTCATCATCCGGTCTGTACAACGGACTCAAACCCATCTGCAGGATGCCTCAATGTCAGTATAGCTTGTTCAAGGCAGGTACGATGAATGAATTTTATTACTGCAGTTTTCTGATTTTATTTCATCCAATGGGAAAAAAAAAAAAAATAAATACCAGGAACTAAAAATGACCTTAACAACAAATCTAGTGACCATGCACTGCTCATGGACTCAAGTGATGCGAATTTTAGCATGATTTTGCTCACCTTGAAGTGATGCTGGTCCCCCATGACCTCTTTCTCAATGATGGGGATGTCAATCACACCTTCAGAAGGAACTGGGACACCAACGGTGATCACCCTATGTGATTAAACAGTATTATTACTACTACAATGTCATAGCATAAGTATTTACCCTGTTTTACTTTTACAATCCTGAATTGAAATTGACAAAATGTAATATGTATTATATAATATTTAATACTAACAAAATAATACTAACACATATAAGCCTAAGTATTCATAACCATTACTTTGAAAACCCTTAATTAGTTCTAGTGCTATCAGTTACCATCAAAAGTCACATGATTAGAAACATTAAATACATCCGTTCCTGAGTCATGAACCTCAAGGAGCCAGCGAATCTATCTATATGACGCACTGTATTTAGATAATAAAGCAACCAAATGACCATACTCTTTAATATATATACATTTTTTTTTCATTTATTTATTTTTTTAAGACACAATAATAATAATAAGGGTTCCTGTGAGATGTTTTGTGAAAAAAAATATACATGACAGGCTTACAATCCATGTAATGCCTGTAGAGTGTTGGAGGCCACTTTCTCTCTCTGTATGTGTGCGTATGTGTATATATGTATATATATATATATATATATATATATATATATATATATATATATATATATATATATATATATATATATATATATATATATATATACGCACACATACAGAGAGAGAGAGAGAGAGAGAGAGAGAGAGAGAGAGAGAGAGAATAATAATATATAAAAAAATAATAAAGGATCCTTTGAGATGTTTTGTAACTATATATGTATATATATATAGTTACAAAACATTATATATATATTATATATATATATATATATATATATATATATATGTATATACATATATATGTATATAAAAAATCAGTCTACATGCTCCAAATAATATCATTGAGTGAGAGACATAATGAACTTGAGTGAGAGACATTTTCAAGATTAACATTCTGTGTGTTATGTGATGAAATATTTCTGAGTTTCATAATCACTTACATGTATCTCTTCTCCGCTTGATGCGTTCTGATGAGATTGTGTATTCGTTCAGCAGTCTCCTCTGTCCTGGCCAGGAACAAAATGCCTGTAGTGTCCTTCTCTAGACTGTAACAGATGTGCAGCGCGGATCCTGCTTTCGCACCGTCAATAATCTTGGCCAGGACCGGCAGGCTCGCTGCAATGCTGTTCCTGATGCTTCCATTACCTATGGAAATGAGCAGCCATGATTCAGTCAAGATATAAAGCCCTGGGGCCCTTCTCTGAACATACTGAAAAGACCCAGGTCATTTTAGAGCCATTTCTTCAAACAATGACAGACTAATTCCCAGATTTGATTTAATAAAAAAAAAAAAAAAATCTAAACAGAAGTGAAGAAACTAACCTGAATCATTGTGTATCAATATTCATGGTAACCAACTCGACACAGGATTTGTTAAGGGTTGGTTCGGCTTCAACGTGCACATTTGATTAGCTATATTTTTGTGTCGTTTGCAGTTAAAAGCGTTAAAGAGATTTAAGATTTAAAATGTTCGGCCACAAGTTATAACCTTTTCTTAATGGAAACCCTGATGACTGCTGAAAGATGTGCATGTTTTTTTATTTTTTTTTTTCTAAAGACAAAAGAATGATTAGAAAAGCAATTAATGTTAGTATAATTGTTCCTGGTGGTCTTAACTATTTCCTAAATTATATTCCAGATTACTTTAGTCAAGGGTTTACACTGGAACATATGCGTCTCGGGTTAAACCAAATATTTTATATCCCTGTGCTCCAAGTTATGTCTTTTATAATCAAAGCACATAAAACATACTTATTTATTTAGTTGCTTGGTGTCATTTAGCCGTATAAAAGAGTTAAATGTGGGCCAGTAATGTATTTGGTGGATGTTTTATCCAGGTGTTTGATATTGTCATGTCAAATCTTTAGTAATTATTAAATCTATAGTAAATATACAGTGAATTGTAACACAGACCATCAATCTTATAATGGATTCCTGGTTATACACCTCATTACAGTTACTTACTGTAAACAGGGACTCCATATGGTTTATTTATAGCAATGAGAGTTTGGTCTTGGTACAGAATACTTTTAGAAAGTGCTTTTGAGAAAACATTTGGATGGACAGATTGGAGCTGCTGAGTAAACCGCTTCAGTTCTGCCACATGACGCTGTACAGGAGACACCGGAACCTTTAGAGGGAAAGAAGGAGGAGTTAAACGGTATTTTTATTCGGTCGGACCGGAAATGGAAGAATAATGTCAAAATAATGTAAAAAAAATAATGTCAAATTTATCAAACTCACCTTATTTGTTGTATCTTTATTTTGCTCTTTTTCACGCCGAAGCCTTTCTGCGATATCCGCAGCTCTCAGTCCTCTTTTTCTCCCAGTTTCTTTCTCCGAATCCGTTCCCAAACCTCGTGTCGCTTCATAATCGTGAATTCGCGTGTTCCACAAAATACAGCGATCAAAACAGCTTCTGTTCAAGTTTCGACTTTTCCACACGTTTAATAACTTTACTGTGCTCATGTCACAAGCCTGACCCAAAAGCATGGATTTTACACATCGATAAGAAGCACACAACAAGCAGCACAGCAGCGTTTTATAGGGTTTCAAAATAAAAGTCTCTCGAAGGAATTTCTTAGGCGTGTTTAGCTCGAAGACGTAGGAACTGTAGGTTGGAATAAGCTGTGACTTCTTAAACAATTCAAAACAGTATTTAATTCCAGCCCCTGTATTTCAGTTATTAGTGATTAATTGCTGGTTCATGCGTGAGTGAGGAATAGACATCTAAGATGTGTTGAATAATAAATGGTGCCAGGTCTACAGTAGAGTGAATTATACATGAAGCCACTAAGAGTAAAGGTACAGTGGGATAAACCACTTAAGAATCCAGCTTACATGAAGAAAACCATCTAACTTCCAGAGATCCTGCAAACATATAACAAAATGTCTGTCACGGGCCACAAAACATTTACTTTATGTGGAAGCTCCTGCCACAAAAATGTAGCAGACTATACCATATCTTCCCCCCAATTTGATCATCTGAACACCAGCTAACTTTCGTCTATCGTACCACAACTACATATCTACCAACCGAGAAGTGTGCACTATTGAAAGACATGAGTCTAGACAACCAATAAAAAAAATAAAGGCTGTTCATTCTGTGTCACAGGGCAACATAACACACCCATAGGAATTGTATCCTGGTATCTGTGGGCTTTTTTTTTTTCACAACTAATGTGAATTCCTACATTTTGTTAAGCTGATGTACAGTAACAGGACCAAACTAGAATGTACATTTCCTGAAGAAAATGTGAATGGTGCTTGCACGTGGCAAATCCCGGAGGCTAGTCGAGACGAGCATGTTACGTCATCTGAATACTCTTGAGGAAGTTTTCCTCATTGTGCTGAGTGTTTTGATATGTCACATGTCCATGTTCTGCTAATTTCTTATTTTCACGTGACATCACGTGATGTCATCAAAATACACGTGAGGAAGTTCCCCTCATTGTTGTGAGTGTATTGATATGTCACATGTCCATGTTGTAAGAAGTTTTTTGATTTTGCATATATTGGGGGCGGGGCTGTGGCACAACCGGAAGGCCAGTCGGTACACCAATTTAAAAGTTTGTTCAGAGTATCACCCTAAAGGAGCTGGCCGAATTTGGTGTAGATAGTTCGTAAGCTTGCCGAGTTATAAACCTCCAAAGTTTATAATGGGAGTCTATGGGAAAAAACGCCACTCGGATCGCTTATAAAAGTCATAGCACACCTCTCCTCAATGATTTGACACGTCATTCATGGGTCTAGGACAAAAGCTGCGGGACAAGTTATGCGCCGAAATTTTGTCCGGCACAATAGTAATAATGTTGCTTTGCAAGCACCATTAATAATGGTACACATTTGACACGGTTGAGATATGTGGTGCTGTTGATCACACATAATATGATCAAGTGAAAAACAAAAACCAAATAGGACCAAAGATAAGTCCCTGAAGATAACCCCTCACCCCCCAAATAACACGCTGTCCTCAGTTTGGAAGGTGCACTGCTAACTATTTAGAACAAGCGTCATGGTGTCCAATGTTGATTCGGTGTTACAGACATTCCTTTTGTAAATATATTAAGGACACTCTGATCAAAGAAGACCAAATAATAAGACTGAACTGAACTGTTTTGTAATGCTCAGCGGATCAACCACACGCCGAGTGTCGCATGTCAATGACCACAGCCTGCTGGAATCTGAGCCGGGGTGGTGGTGGTGTAACTAGTTTGCTGTGCACGGATCAAATCCTCCACGTTTGCCAACGATAGCGTGTCATTACTGTTCAAACGAGAAGCTCCAGATAACTGACCAGAGTCGCCAGATCCAAAGATGCTCCAGAGAAGCGTACTGTAGCCCCTAACTGCATGACTACAGTGCGTAATGACAGCAACAGTCTGCCTCACAGCTTAGCAGCAGGTCTTTTGAGGAGAGTTTGTTGTATGCAGATGCAAATCTCCAGTAATGGCCATTGACACATAAGGGATTCCAGATCCACTGACAGATGCAATATTAAGGATACCCATCTTCCTCGTTCCTGCGGATCAGGTTTCAACCAGGATTCCCCTCAGGTAAGATAGGCTAGGGGCCTTGCTGTCAGTGCCATTGGAGCAGTGTGCATTGGAGACAAAAGGAGGACTCGGGATACTCAGGAGGTATCTGCACTGATCTGGAGGGCTAAAAAAAGCTGGGAGCGATGTCTCATCAGACAGGTATCCATGGTAAGTGCTTTGCAAATTCTGTTCAGAGTTATCAGACTTATCGTCTTCCAACCAGCTACAATGCAGGTTAATTTGTTTTAGCACTTTACAGGCTGTTGAAAGTCATTGGAATAATTGTTTTCATTGGAATAAATAAGGATATTTACATCCAAGCCAAAACCTAAAGCTGTTGCTTATTTTTTAAACGAATAGACTAAACAATTCACTCAGTCTGTCTCAAGTATGGAGTGATGAAAGAATTTCATTCACCAGCACAAAATCCAACATTCTTTCTTATTTCAAGGATGAGAAATAAAATAAATTAATTAAAGTTTATTTAATCTAATCCAATCTAATTTCATTTGATTTCTAATAAGCTTGTCTGATCAAATCTGTCAAAATCTGTTAGAAAACTATGAAGTGTAACCTTATACTTACATAACTAGGAATCTACATGAGTATTAAGAGAAATCAAAGGTAGCAATCATTTACGTGAATGGTAAGACAGTGTAACTGGAGCTCTGGGGCGGAAGCCCTACACTTCATGCATCTCACCTGAACCTACATCATTTATGAACCCTGGCCAAGTGGTTACCATGGTGAAACCATGGCACTGGCTGTCTTGACTTAAAGAAACCTTGGGTAGTATTCATTTCCTTCACTGGTCTAGTCGTCTTTCGATAAGGCGAATCTTATAACTGAGCAGAAGGCACAAAGATCAGAGCTGTTATTTGCCAAACTAACATATTAACAATGATACTGAAGGTTTCTCAAGCTCACTTCACTGGCTTATCAGAGAGTCATGCACCTGTTCTTTTCTTATTAAACTGTATTAGAGGTCATTTCTTTGTTTCAGTACCCAAAGCACAGACTAATAAAATTCCCCAGGACTTTTCAACATAACCTTTAATCATTTCTACCGAAACTGTAGTTTATGTACAAATTCCACACAAAGGAATTTTAAGAAGTTTTCCTGGACAGAAAGGAGAATAGAAAGGTCTGTGGGTTCTTGTGGCATTCTGCCAGTAAAAAGGACTAGCACAATGATTTTAGAGTCTATACCGGCAACACACTGGACGTAAGGCAGGAATACACCCTGAATGAGACATTCACACACTCGCTTCACATTCTTTCTTCCGGCATGTTCTTGGGAGGTCGGTGGAAATCAGAGAATCCCAGAGAAATCCCAGACAGTCAGGGGGAGAATATGTAAAACTCCACACAGACAGTAACCCGAGCTCAGGGATCCTGTAAGGCAGCAACGCTACCTGGCGTATCACCTATAATAAACATTTAAAAAGATAATAATAATAATACAGGTTTAATGCTTCATTACATTTAAGTAATTTAAGTAATTTGTGTAAACATTCTGTATAAATGTATTAACAACTGCTCATAGATTTCTTATCCGAATGAATTTTGTTTAAATGGTTTTAATGGTTTCAATAAAACAGTATTGTGGTAGCTATAGATTAGGTTACATTACAAATGCTGGAGTATTCTGTTTAACTTTGTGTTAAAATTCTTTACAGCAGGTAAGGCATAAGTAGGAATCCTTAACTGGTTAATTTTATGTTACATTTATAGCGACTGCGGAATTGAGGCAGTTTCTGGTCAAAGCGAGGCAAGGAGCCACCAGAGTCATAAAGATTGTCATAAGGAGTGGTGAGTAAGAGAATTCTGGTTGTTTTATTTCTTTTTTTAATTTTAAAGAATTTTTTAAAAAAATAATTCAGTATCTTGAATTGACTCAGAAACTGAAGTGGAAATATACCTGTGTACTGAGGACACACCAGAGCATGGCTGAAATATGTGCATGGCAGTATGTGATAAACAATTCATCATACATACTATTTAGAGACTCAGATTGATAAGATGCCTATGGTGTTTGTGTGTGTCTGTGTGTAGAACAATTGGTGTTGGGGTCCTACAGAGAGCCCTCTCAGAGCTGGGACCGGGACTACGACCCATGTGTCCTGCCTCTGTTAGACATGTCAGAGCCATGCTACATCCTGCTCCGACTGGACACGCAGAACCAGCAGGGCTACGAGTGGCTCTTCATCTCCTGGTCTCCAGATCAGTCGCCTGTAAACACACACACACATTCATACACTCTCACATCTACACACTTTGCTGCACTGAGACCACATTCTGCCTGTGTGCTGACTCACTGCTCTCTGCAGGTCCGATCGAAGATGGTGTACGCCGCTACTCGTGCCACACTGAAAAAGGAGTTCGGTGGAAGTCACATCAAAGATGAACTATTCGGAACCACACAAGTAGGTAGACATGTGGAGTCTGTTCCTTTACAGGTGCCGTTATTATAGTGCTTAACTTTTTTTTACTGTCATTACTTTGTGACATCACAGAACATTGTGACAGTACCATTAACATTACTAATACTGTTCTCATTCTTCTTATTATTATCCACTGCTATTATTACCAAAAGTATAATAGTTTTACAGTGTGGAAATATCTGATTTACCCATCCATCCATCTATCCATCCATCCTTTTACACAATCTGGGAATATCTATTAATATATCCTTCCATCCATCATCCATCCGTCCATCCATCCATCTACACAGTCTGGGAATATCTGTTAATTCATCTATCCATTCATCCATCCATCCCTTCATCCTTCCATCCATTCATCCATCCATCCATCCATCTACACAGTCTTTGAATATCTGTTAATTCATCCATCCATCCATCCATCCATCCATCCATCTACACAGTCTTTGAATATCTGTTAATTCATCTATCTGATCTGATATCATCTATCATGATATCCATCCATCCATCCATCTTTCCTTTCATCCACCTTTTACACGGTCTAAGAATATGTATTAAATTATATATTCAACTGTCCATTTACACAGTCTGGGAATATCAAATAATTTATCAATCTATTGGTCCATCCATCCATCTACACAGCCTGAGAATATCTTTTAAGTTATTCATTCCTCCATTCATCCATCCTTCCATTCTTTTACACAGCTTGGGAAAATCTTTTAATTTATCCATCCATTCATCTATCCAACTCATAAAAACTAGTGGGTCCATTCTCATAATTTACTTAAGATTACCCAACAGTTCACCAGTCATATTTCATCATAAGTAAGTTATAAATCACAACAGAGTTTTTTTTCTCCTGTAACAGTGCATCCTAAACCTTTTTATCATATACATACCACGTCAGTGTGTTGTCGATTACAGTTTTTTATTAATTAATTAATTAAAATTGACCTTTTTTAACCAATTTCTAGTTACATTTAATGTTGTGGAACCTCTATGAAAAAAAGATGCTCCTGTTAACATTTAAGTTCAAACTGCTACCATCACTCACTTTCTCTTGACGTTAATAAGACCAAACATGTATTTTGTTCCCAGGAAACTGTTACAAGGCAACTTTCCAAAAATGCTAAATAAAGAACTTCTTACAGAAAATGTCACCATATCAACAGTTATATGTTTTTCTTTGCCAAATAGTAACTTGTGATGTGCTTTATATCCCCGGCACTTCTGCCAGAGCCACATAGTTAAAGTATACAACCCTTAATTCCATCCCCGCACCTTTCCCCTAATCGGCTAAAACATTTCACGTAGGTGCTGAGAATTTCTACGAATCTGCAAATGTGAACCCATTTCTGAGAATCTATAACTATTAACATCCTGGAGCAGCTCTAACAAGTCATCGGCTGTTTCCAGGTTGAGAGAAAATGTGCCTGTTTATCTGATCTTCCTCTTGTCCACAGGAGGATGTGTGTTTTCAGGGGTACCTTCGCCACATGTCCTCTTCCTCCAGCCCTGGTCCCTTTACTGCAGCTGAGCAGGAGCTCCATCAGATTAAAGCCACAGAGGTGAGCAAGACAACACTTCAAGTTACTCAAACTTTGACATGACTTTCCCTTCAAACTCCACTGTAATCAATGTGTATTGCTTGAAATGCACCTGACAGGACAAGGTTGTATGGGTAAGTTTTTATTACTGTGATGTGGATTAAGGTGTGTGTGTGTGTGTGATGGGTGTGTGTTTTACACTCACTGAGCACTTTATTAGGAATGCCTGTATTGAACTACTTATTCATGCATTTTTTATTCAGCTATGCAGTGCAATGTATAATATTGTGCAGATGCAGACCAGCAGCTTGGAGTATTTCTCTAATTGCTGATATCATGGGATTTTTATTCAAAACTGAATCTAGAGTTGACTCAGAATGGAACAATAAAAAAAAAACAAGCAGTGAATGACAGTTTTGGTGGAAATGCCTATTCGATGAGATAGTTCAACTGAGAAACGGCCAGGCTGGTTCGAACTGACAGAAAGGCTAATCAGATAAACATTCTGTACAATTGGGGTAAATAGAAGAAGAAGAAGAAGACGACGATACCAGGTGTCACTTCTATCAGCTCAGAAACCTGAGGCTGCACTGGACACAGATTCACCAAAACTGAACAGTTGAAGACTAAAAAAACACATCAGGATTTCTACACAGGCACACTGATGGTAAAGTCAGAATTTGGCACCAGCAGTATGAATACTGTACATGAACCTAACTTGCCTTATGTCAGCAGTCGAGGCCGGTGGAGGTGGTGTGATGGTGTTTTTGGCACATTTCATTAATACAAAATCAATCACTGCTTCAGTATTTGAGTATTGTTTCTGATCATGTGTATTCCCTTCTGACCACAATTTACAACAATTTCTAATGGCCTCCAGCATAATAACATCCCATATCACAATCCAATTAGTCTCATAGCTGGTTTCATGAACATGACAATGAGTTTAATGTTCTTCCGTGGCCTTCCCAGGAAACTGGACCTGATTCCAACAGATAAGCTTTGGGATGTGTGTAGAACAAGAGAATCACAGCATGAAGGCATACTTGAAAAATCTACAGTACAAGAATCCCAAATGAATGTTTCAAGGCTGTTTTGAGAATAAAGGAGGCCTTAATATAGTATTAATATAGTGTTCCTAATAAAGTGCTCAGCGAGTCTATATACGTATTATATGATTATATTTTGTCGCATTTTTTTTCTTAGGAGGAGCGAAGACGAGTCACTGCTCCGGCTGGCAGAGGAAAGGTACGATCTACAAATTTTCTGCATCTGACTTCTCAGCTGATCTGGGGGCAGTAAAATCATTGCAACATAAACAATAATCTTAAATGTTAAAGAGAGTTCTGGTGGGATTTTACAATTTAATAGTGGTTGTTTTAAAAATGATATTAGTTTTATTGTTCTAGCTAAAGCATATTGGATTTAAAAAAACAGCTATTTTAGAATAAAACTAATATTTTAAAAAATTGAACTGTGTGGCAGTTAAATTAATTAATTTAATTCTAATACAAACATTTTAATTGGCCTAAGAGTATTAATTAATTATTATTATATTTTCACAACTGATGGTAAGAGGATTTTACACTGAGGCCACACAGAGACCGCTGATACAGCTTTAATGGCAGGTTGAGTCTGCTGTTGGCTTACATGATAATGGTGGTTATATTTGTGTCTGTGTGTGTGTGTGTGAGAGAGAAAGAGAGAGAGAGAGAGAGAGAGAGAGAGAAAGAGAGAGAGAGTCCCTGTCTTTGACTACTGTATGTATTTCCTAACTGTAAGACACAGATTAGTGTGGACAGTAAGCCGTTGAATCTACAGGGATTGGCGTTCCCGTTACAGGAGGAAGCTAAAAGAGCTTTACAGCTACTCAAACAAAGGCGGATCAACTACATCCAGCTAGTGAGTCCCACCCAAACACACACACACACATACACACACACACACACACACACGTATTAAAGAAGTGTCATGTACTTTCTTCTGACATTTCATGTGTGAAAAACATAAAAATTACTGTGTGTGTGTATTCACAGAGGCTGGACACTGAGAGAGAGACAATCGAGCTGGTCCATACCAATCCTACAGATATTCGTGAGCTGCCGGCACGAATCCCTGCTGATGCTCCTCGCTATCACTTCTTTCTGTATAAACACTTATATCAGGGCCAGAGTGTGGAGGCTGTGGGTCAGTCCCCTGTTTTTTTTTTTTTTTTAAACAGTTACGTCTGTTGAGTTCTGTCTGGTTGCAACTAAAGTCCCAAGGTTTTTCTTTGTCATGTGAAAATCACCCCCAAACTGTTGCACTGTGCACCTGTGTGAAAGTGAAAATCGCTCATCCGTGCAACTTTTTTGTCCCATCCCAGTCTGGCGTACATCTCCAGACCATTTTTGTGTTTTAATCTACTACAATGCTTTAACAAATATTGGGCCTTTCATGCCTAAATTCATGTTTCATGAAAACATAAGCATATAAAATTAACCAAAACAACATGTTTTCTTTTACCTTCTGCTCGTAAATATCATGTTGGATAAGGAGGCAGTTTAACAAATACAGTGCTAAGAACATTCAGTTTGCCCAAAAATGTTGAGACCTTTACTCGCTAAGTCTTTCAGTATTTTGTTGGATAGCTGTGTGCTGTATTGAAATAATCAATCCATTTTTGAATCTTAAATACATAATGTTTTTATTTTTCTTTTACAAGTAACCAAAATTGAAAATGCTGTAATGTTTGGTTGAGACACATGCCAAAGTGTAACATGTAGTAGTTCAGGAAATTCAGTAGTTTCAGAACTAAATATAGTAGCAAATGTGCAAAATGTTCACTTAGTGAAGGGATTTTCCAGGCTGCTGCACAGTTTGTTCTCTAAATATATCTCTTACTGCTTGTACACTGAGATGAAGTGGTCATTTTTCATCAAGCCATTTATTCATCATTACAGCATAGATTGTGCCATTTTAGACAATCTCTGTCTTGTTTTTAAGCCACCATCTTACTGTAATGGCAGTTGTTTTTAGTTGTTTTTAATTTTAGATGCACTTTCAAACCTGCACCACAACGTATCAGGAAACAAATCAACCTATTTGCGTTATCAGCGGAAAAAGCTTGTCGTTTGTTAATCCTCTGATCTGCTACAGAAGCACAGAAATAATTGCATCTGTCTTGTATGAGTGATTGCCAGAAATTTCTGTAATGAGAAAAGGATGGAGAGATATAGGGGCAGTTGTTGACTTTTATTTTTATTTTCAGTGCACTTAGAATAAACAGGTTTTACATACTTTTCTAGGAAATGTGTTGAAATGATTGTTTGTGATAAACAACTACACTACAGAGGCAGTCAATAAACAGCAAACACGCTGGTATGTTTTTGGGGGTTTCTTTTTTCTCTAAACTGCCCAATGGTTTTCTGGTCTGTCCGGTACAGAAGATGCTCTGGTTTAGAAATTGTAAACAAATTCTTGGATTTGATGGAAGATGACTGATGAAAGATGACACATTACATAGCTTTAGCATGTCAGAGGTTATACTTTAACGTTCTTGTATCATCAAGCATTAACATAAACACTAATCGTTTCCTTGAAGTGGTTAAAGCAGTAACATATTGTAGATTTCTCTTTCTCACTTTCAGTACCTGTGTTTTTGTGTGATTTTAGTATTCATCTACTCCATGCCTGGGTACAGCTGTAGCATCAAGGAGAGGATGCTCTACTCCAGCTGTAAGAACCGGCTGCTGGAGGAGGTGGAGAGGGATTACTGCATAGAGATCAGTAAGAAGGTAATATTTGGTCGTCCATTATAAGAGTTTATAATCGCTTTTTGAATACAGTGCTCTGTATGAGTCAAAGCTAACACCTCATTCAGCAGGAAACAGAGTGATAACACATCATGGAAAAACTGGAGGACCTGGAAATTTATAGACTGGTTTTCCAGTCGTGGAAAAAACCTGGAAAATGAGAGAATGTCCTGGATGTCACTAACAACTAAATATGTCACTATGTCAGTAGTAATAATAGACCAGACCTTTTATGAACAAAATATTTTTATTGTTTTTAATAAACAAATAAATATTATTAGAATAAATACTACCATCATCACTGCCACCATTAATAATAATAAATATAAAAATAACATTATTATTTTTGCTGTTATTATTATTATTATTATTATTATTATTATTATTATTATTATTATTATTATTATTATTATTTCATTTGTTTATATTCATTATTTATTTTATTTTAATTTATTATTATACCAGGAAAATCCCAGTGTGAGGTAAATCTAGTACATATGAGATGTTTGAACAGGTTTTGGGGTCAAATTGTAGTTTTATTATTTTTAAACAATAAAAGGCAAACTGATCTAAGTTTATCTCACCTATTTAACGTTTAATCCTTTAAATAAACACACTTTAACTCCGAGCATGTCGGATTAAATAACCTTTCATGAGAAGCAACCATCCTGCATGAATCGTGGAACAAATCCTGGAAAGTGATTTCCAGGAAATAGTGAAGACACTAATTATGGAGCACATTGTTTTTGTGAATAAGACTCCCTGATGAGTAGACTCTGTTGTGCCGGTTTCTGGGTTAGGATTGAGTTGATGTTAAAGTACTGTATGAAATCTCTCCAGTCATATTACATATTTCTGTGTGTGTGTTTCTGAAGATGGAAATAGACAGTGGAGAGAGCTTGACAGAAGACTACCTATATGAAGAAGTTCACCCTAAGCCACAGGCCCTGAAACAAGCCTTTGCCAAGCCAAAGGGCCCTACAGGGAAACGGGGTAACAAGCGTCTGATCAAGGGAGTAGGCGAGAATGGTGAAGAGAGCTAGAAGCTAGAAGAGATCTGTGCGAACCGAGATGAAGCTTCAAGAGTTTTTCCTGCATCCTACTGTCTGACTTCTCTTTCTGAAGTTCTGCCTTCATTCACACTCCTGTGTTCTTGCTAAATGTTTTGACAGTCATTGTATTCACAAGGCCACAGATATAAAACAAATCTCTCTTATTATTTTGCATAATATTCAAATTAAACCTGTTTCTGTACATTTAATCTCCAGTCTGTCGTGTGCTTTGTCTGGTTTCCCAGAAAGGAAGTTCAAGCAAGTGCATGCTAAGCCTTTTAATCCCTGGAATAAAAAAAGAAGCAGTGAATCAGAAGCAGTGAAATACTAAAAACTGAAATGGCATCATGTATAAAGTTATTATTAACCAACACGCAAAGAACACAAGGCTTACAGAGGCACACTAACAGATCAGGGATTTTATGCAAACATTAAAAAAAAAAAATCCTGGACCAAAAAAAGGTTTATTAATACAAAAGTTAAGAGTACAAAACTCTTACAGATGCCAGTTATTTATTTATTTATTTATTTATTTATTTATTTATTTATTTTTTATGGGCGTCTACAGTGTAATACACCGTGTGCCAAACAGGATGAGTGTTTAATACACTCTTTATTATGGTTTAACATGTGGTTTAGGACGTGCCCATTCAGAGTGACTGACTGGTACAGATTTCCTGGAAAGCCTTTTACCAGGAAAAGTCCTCGGTTACGCGTTGACTGACCAATCAGAGCGCGCCGGAGCTTTTGCGAGCGCAGTTCCGTGAAACGCGCCGCACAGGCAGACGCTCCTTCCACAACAAGCCGATTCTCGGAAACCCTTTTCCCTGGTGCTCTTCTTCAGAAAAAACGCTGAGCTCTTCTCACTTACGTGGAGCTCGTTAAACGTGGAGAGACGTGTGCTTTTACTGCTGACAAGGTGAACGTGTGCTTTCCCAGGCTGACACGGTGCGCCATTACGCCAGAGATGGATGTCGGCTTGGACTCTTTATTTGTATAATTTATCATCTTTAAAACGTTAAAAAAAACTCTCATTACCCATCACGTATATAGCAGTTGCGAATTAATTCGTGATGCTCTTGTGTGTGCCAAGGTAAGACCAATTTTTAAACAGTAACTTATAGAAAAGGTTCTAAAAATATCCACAGAAGTTATAAAATATTATTTTAAACTTAAAGTCTATCATAATGTACAGTAAGTCTTTTACTGATTAATAGTAGACTAATATAATCTTCTTATTTATTTATTTATTTTTTAATTTTTAATTTTTTTTTTTTTTTTTTTTTTTTTTTTTTATACTTCTATTCCTGGAAAGGTCTAACAAAAAAAAAAACAACAACAAAAAAAACATCAGTTAGCACCATGGTAGTGTTAATGTGATTGGAGATGAATGTTCTCAGCTACATTTGCCTTTTAATAATCTTTGAATCACAGCATTTTTAAACATTTTAATATCCTTCAGTTTAAGAGTTAAAGATTTTTATTCAGTTAAATTGAATTCAATTTTATTTGCATCAATTTATTTATTTATTTATTTATTTTTACAAATCTGAAAAAGTATCTATATAGAACTCCGGATGTAGATGTAAGTCACTATTCTTTCTTTTAGCCTTCATTTGTATTCACTGAAGAAGAAATCTAGAAACCAAGCATAGAACTGGGAAGTTTAGAGATAATGGCTTTGCTTGTACAACTTTCCAGACAGAAGTGTAGAAACCTGGATTACTGCTGCCTGTAATATTGAGGAACAAAACACTGAGTGAAAAATCTCATCACGATGCAGATCTAATCAAACAAGAATAGGGTGTAACCTGACATTATCGATTAGCTATGTGAAGAATGTTGCTTGTGTAGCCTTAAGCAAGCATGTTGTTGTTCATTCTCAAGGTCTAATACGTGGTTTTATGGTGTTCACCTCAAACCAAGTTATGGTCCTTTGCAGTTCATTAGTATATAATAGCTCCATCTTTCTTAATAGGATTCTAATCCCATCTTCAGCAATGGTTACTGGAGAGATGATAGTTACAAGCAACGGAGAAGCTCCCTGTAACCAACCGGTCCTGGTTTCTGCTCAGCCATGGAAATCTTTTGAAAACCTACGATGCATCCATGCTACATTTCAGCATCTGAATGCCTCAGGTACAGCCTTTATGGCCACCTTGTCATTTAAGAATTTAAATTACATAAATAAATAAGAGTATAGAATTGTTACAGATTCCTTGAATTAACCTACTATATGATGTCTGGGTAGAGGACAGAATACGACTTACAGAACACCTACAAATATGGTAGTGGCAATGACGAAATGTCAGCAAAACATATTATCTCACTGCCGGTTATACAGTTCAGACAATTATTTTATTGAGACCATCTTGTATTTTATGACAAGTAATAAGCATTATAGACCATTGTAACTAAACACTGAACACCTAGTTAGGTTAAAATATAAATACACAAGCAAATAATAGCTCAAGTCAAATCTACATGGTTAAATATTAAGGAAAATTTGAAAACCGTCCATGGGAATCACTAATCCATTCTCCTCTTAATTTGCATTATTATGAGACTTTAACATTGTCTCCTTGGTTTTTCAGGCTGGTACTGGGGGAACATTTCAGCCAGTCAGGCTGGAGACGCTCTGGCAGGCACGGCAGAGGGAACGTTCCTTGTACGCGACAGCAGCCACACGCACTACTTCTTCACCCTCTCTGTAAAGACGAACAGAGGCCCTACCAACGTACGCATCGAGTACAGCGGCAACCGCTTCCGACTGGACTACATTTCTAGCACCTGTCCTCGCCTGCTGTCCTTCCCCACCGTGTCCGAACTGGTGCAACACTACGTGGGCACCAGCAGGAGAAAGGAGAAAGCTAAGCAAGATGAAGATGCTACAGAAGCACTGAAGGACAATACTGTTCTTCTCAAACTCAGACAGCCTTTATATAAACCCAAAACCTTCCCCACATTACAGCACTTGGTCCGCCTCACCATAAACAGACACACAAACTGCCCAGAACAGCTGCCCCTACCACATCTTCTGCTACTTTATCTACAGGACTATCCCTTCAAAATATAACATTGACAGCAATCTTATCAGATTTCGTTCACAAGGCTTAGATTGGATTCTTCGACTCTTCTCCTGAACGAGACCACTGGATACGTATTTAGATGATGCAGCAGATGTGTGCCATGTTATGGACTATGGGTGCTGCTAAAGATTGCCACAGAATCCCATAATGTACTGTGAGAAATATGTTGTGACATTTAGGCTTGAGGCCAGTGAAACACAACTGAACTGAGCATAATTAACTCTGAAACCAGAAAGCACTTATTTGAATGTTACAAAATTGAGACCAAATATTTAATGACTGTGTAATAATTTATATTTAAATGATGTATTGGATTATATAACCAAAGCAACTTTGAGACGTCAAAGTTACACGATACGTTACATGACGCAACCATTTGACATTTTTAACTGCATAGTAGAAACTTCTCAATATTTCCTAACTAGTATTTTGAGGGCAGTTATGAAGGGGCGGGAAAGTGAAGTGAAAGTGTGTTGTGGCATTCAGAGGGCAACATTTCAAGAGCACACCCTCAGAGACGATTACAGTTATACAATGACAGTTATATGCAAAGTTTTATCTTTGTTCTGTCTGCCTGTAAATTACAGGCTATGAGGAGATGCTTCTTGCATCCTGTTTACAACTGAGCAAAATTTGTTCAAATTAAACTTAAAGTTCCTTCAAATATTATTGTCTGTACACATTTCCAGTTTTTATTAAAATATTTCGATGAAACTTTGCATTTTGTCAACCAGGAATCCTATGTGACAAGGTCTTATACTAATTTATGAAACTTAAACTAATATATTTTTTTACAGTTTACCTTTTGGGAGATGTTTTTTTTTTTTTTAAAAATCTTTCACATCTTTTATAACCCTGTTTACAAGCCTGTAGTGTACTATATAGGCCTGCTCTTGAAAATAGGTCAACTGAGTATGCCCTGACTCATCACTGGAATAGGACACTGATGACGTCATTCAACATTTCCAAGTAGACTTAGATTTTATCAACTTCTACTTTCATAGTGCCCTGGGGTTTAAATGCACACATGTTTTCAATACAACACTGAAACAACAAGCAAGTACAAAAGCGATTCATGGTTTTCTAAGTAGCAATTACTGTATTTGACTCTATGTCATATTACATATTCAACTATGGTTATATCACATGCTACACAATCATACTTCCAGATAAAGTGGAGAATAAGACAAGGCAATGAGTCGGGCTTTAGTAGATATTTCAAGTGAGATTCCATGAAATGTTCCTTAAAAAGCTGTTCAAGTGGGATCACAGCCAAAGAGATGGTTTTAACACATCGGTAGGATGACATCCATCCCATACCTTTCTCTTCCTTGGGTGTTTTGACAGTAAGGACGGTACAACAAAGGATAATAATAATGATCCTTTATAACTAATAATTTGCAATTCTACTTAGATTTATTCATCTGACTGCTCGTTTAGCGTGCAGATTAAAAAGAACCAAACGGACACCCAATTCCCCTGATTCACATTTTAAATATTAATATTTATTTTAAATCACCCGTGACTAAGGCCTTGTTCCAGGGGTCTTGATTATCTTGATTATTTCATGTTATATATTATATACATAAAAAGCAGCAAATGTAAATGCACGTGCCAATTTAAAAAACATTATTTTAACCATGGACCACAGACTTTATTCACTTTATTCATCTTCAGAATCTGGATTAATATACAAATAAAAAAACGCATAAAAACCATAGGTGTAAATACCTTTGTATACTTTTTAAACAGGTTTAAAAATATGACTTTAAATCTGTTGTTGTTTTATTTAAGATGATAACTTTACAGCCCCTTTTATACACTTAAGCCGCTTTAGAAGGTCTGAACTGAATTTTAGCTGTTATAAAAGAATTCTTTTTTTTTTTACATTTGATTTTAGAGACTCATCTGAGCAAACATTTCTGAAAACAGATGAGGATGCAATCAAATATAGAGAGATACGTCCATTATTTTTTATAACGTATTATAACGTAAACCTGTTTAAATGTTCGGATGTAAACATAATTTTACTACAGTTTCTGAGATTATGTAGTCTGAGCAGTCAGATGTTTATATGTGTGGTTTAAATGAGCAGGTGTTACATTTGCAATACAAGAATAGTTTTATTTTATATAAACGCCTTTAAAACAACAATCAACATTTGATTTTATTTTTAAATTTAATTATTTAATTATAGCGAAGGGGTTAAAATACAGCGCGGTTGTTGATCTGAACTTTTATTTTGAAAAATGTTAAACTTTACAGCGTTGTCGCAGGCTTCACTGTTCCCAGGGTAACTGCCTGAAGTTTCTTTTGAGCTTGAACTTTTTTGTTTGTTTTTTTGTTTACAAAATTACAGAAACATTTTTATTTTCTATACAAGTCGTGCATTCTTTTGGATAATATTTGTGAAACGAAGCGGAGTACTTTAACGCTAATAATAAAGACCACGTATATGAGGGTTTTTGGATGTGTTGAGGATAAATAGTTGTCACTTTATTTTGTGAGTCGCTTCCTGATAAAGTTCCTCGTTAGCACGAAGGCTAACATCACTGTGGTCATGCAACACTGTGCTCGGAAAGACCGGTAAGTTATACAGCGTTTACTTAAACTGTACACACACAGAATTAGGCGTTTGGTTAGTTTTAATGTAATCAAATAAAAACACTAATTCTCTCTCTCCCTCTCTCTCTGTCTTTCTCTCTTTCTTTCTTTCTTTCTTTCTTTCTTTCTTTCTTTCTTTCTGTCTTTCTGTCTCTCTCTCTCTGTCTGTGTCTCTTTGAGTCTGTCTCTTTTCTCTCTCTGTGTCTCTCTCTCTCTGTCTGTCTGTCTGTCTGTCTCTCTCTCTCTCTCTCTCTCTCTCTCTCTCTCTCTCTCTCTCTCTCTCTATCTGTGTCTCTCTGTCTCTTTTCTCTCTCTGTGTGTGTATCTCTCTCTCTCTCTCTCTCTGACTCTGTCGCTCTCTCTTTCTCTGTCTCTCTTTCTCTCTCTCTTTCTCTCTCTCTGTGTCTCTGTCTGTCTGTCTGTCTCTCTCTCTCTCTCTCTCTCTCTCTCTCTCTCTCTCTCTCTCTGTGTCTCTCTGTCTCTTTTCTCTCTCTGTGTGTATCTCTCTCTCTCTCTCTCTCTCTCTCTCTCTCTGTCGCTCTCTCTTTCTCTGTCTCTCTTTCTCTCTCTCTGTCTCTCTTTCTCTCTCTCTGTCTCTCTTTCTCTCTCTCTGTCTCTCTCTCTCTCTCTCTCTCTCTCTCTCTCTCTCTCTCTCTCTCTGTGTCTCTCTGTCTCTTTTCTCTCTCTGTGTGTATCTCTCTCTCTCTCTCTCTCTCTCTCTCTCTCTGACTCTGTCGCTCTCTCTTTCTCTGTCTCTCTTTCTCTCTGTCTCTCTCTCTTTCTCTCTCTCTGTGTCTCTCTCTGTCTGTCTGTCTGTCTCTCTCTCTCTCTCTCTCTCTCTCTCTCTATCTGTGTCTCTCTGTCTCTTTTCTCTCTCTGTGTGTATCTCTCTCTCTCTCTCTCTCTCTCTCTCTCTCTCTCTCTCTCTCTGACTCTGCCGCTCTCTCTTTCTCTGTCTCTCTTTCTCTCTCTCTCTCTCTCTCTCTCTCTCTCTCTCTCTCTCTCTCTCTCTCTCTCTCTCTCTCTCTATGTTGAGTGTGTGCATTTGTCCAGTGAAATATGAGCAGTTGCTCTCCTCTCAATAGGAGTAAGTAAGTCTAGGTGTCTCAACCTCAACAGTCTTACAGTTCCAACACACTCTTTCTTCTTTTGGAAGCCATGTTTGCTCGTGTCTGCCTTTCTCTATAGATAGGCCGTGATCACTGAGGATTTCTCTCAGTTTTTGTATCTAGGCTTAATGTAGGTTAGTGTTACAAACCCTAACCAACAGCTGGAACCTAACCTGACTCTGATTCTGATTCTCTCTCTCTCGTCTCATTGGTCTGCAGTTGTAGCCCATTTGCCTCAGTGTTTATTTGTTGAGATTGTTTTAGAGTAGATGAGTTACCTAAACAAGTCTGACAATTCACTTTAGTTTCTGGCTGCAGTAAACCATCTGTAGGCATCATTATCATCATCATCTTTGTTTTTATAATAAACCTCCAAATTCGTCTTCTTTCTCTCTCTCTCTCCCTCTCTCCCTCCTTTGTTTAGGGAGTGGGACGTGACTAATATTAATTACTGTATGAGATGAGTTATATGACCTTCCTGGAGGTCTTACACACCTTCATATTTCAACAATGTCAAGAATAGCATGGTATCAAGCAAAGGTAAGCAAACCTTTTGCCTGGGTTAAAAAAATACAGTGACATTGAAATGTGACCTCATAGTGTTTTGTTTTGTGTCAAAGATCGGCGCGTACGACCAGCAGATATGGGAGAAATCTCTGGAGCAGGCAGAATTTAAGGTACATTTAAAGTTCACATTAAAGTTCATGGGTAACATTTTCTGAAAATAAAATGTTAATTCAAGTAAAATAAAAACAAAACAACGGCTTTGTACAGGGCATGAGAAATAAGCCGAAGAAAACCGGCCACATCAAGCCAGACCTCATAGATGTTGACCTAGTGAGAGGTGAGTGTCTGATCTTATCAGTTGTTTGCCTCCTGGAATTGTTGACAAATGACATAATGTTCATTAATAAAATGAACACAAGAACCTTCTTTCTGACTTTCTTTGATGACTCATTGTTTGTATGTAAGCGCTACTTGCACTCTGTCTTTCAGGCTCCACGTTTAGTAAGGCCAAGCCGGAGAGCCCATGGACTGCTCTGACCCGTAAAGGCATGGTCAGGGTTCTCTTCTACCCGTTCTTCTTCAAGTGGTGGATCCAAGTCACGTCCAAATTCATTGCCACTTCGATTCTGTTGCTGTACTTTTTGCAAGGTAAACACTTTTCTTAAATTTGCTGTACAGGAAGCAGCCTTCTTGCCCTGTGGTTTTAAAGATTTACATCATCTTCTGTCAGCAACAATATATAGCGCCAATTCCATTTGCTTTTAGTTCCCGTTGGTGCCACACTAGAGCAGATACCAAAAATATAACACTTTTAACATTTTTTGTATGAGGCTAGTCAATGGAGAAAACAGCGCTGTTGCGGTTATCAGGTGCAAAAAAATTCTGGTCGTGGAAAACTCACCTCCTGTTCCTCTCTTGTCTTCAGAATGATAACTATTAACTGTCTCCTTAACAGTGGCAGCTGCTGTGCTGTTTATCGAGGTACCTGCAGCCACAGCCAGTGAGGTACTGGGACCGATGTGCTTGATAATGCTATTAGGAACAGTGCACTGCCAAATAGTGTCCACCGAGTCATTCCGCACCCATGAGAGCAGCCTAGCGTCCAGCCTGACCACTATTCACACTACCAGCCAGAAAACAAGCCCTTCTAGAAAGAAAAGGTAAGCAGGTTATGATATTTTAATTAGTAACCATATGACCCGACACAAAGCGTATATGGAACAGCACATCCTGCAGAGTTTTGTTCCTCCTACACATCATCCATCTGTCACAATTGTGTTTTGTCTAGACAGAGGAAGTTCAAAAAACTGAAAAGAGCAGACCAGGCAGATAAAGGAGCATCAGAGCTCAAGGAGAGCAAGCAGTTCTACATATCACAGAAGGACCAGGTAACAAATCTGTTCTTGTAATATATGAGGAATTAGCAGCTCATTGGGATCGATCTGAGAAGGTCTCATGTTCAGAAAAGGCAGTAACAAGAAACTAGGTTCAAAACAGTACTAAATTGTTAAGCTCTTGTGTAGACTTTTGGCCTTATTTGGTGCAGAATTCAATGAGGAAGCATGTGGATGGGCTCTCTGAAGAGCTTTCCAGTGATGAAGAGGAAGCTGAGGTAGCAGGGAAACCGAGAGACAGACTCATCCCAAAGCAATCCTCAAAACAGATCAAACCTGCTCCTGGACTCAGGAAAAGACTTCAGAATGCCACCGAGTCTCCAGCCACCAAAAAGCATCAGGTCAGAACTTTAGCTTTTCCTGGGGTCGAGATAAACATAGGTGTGGTGTATGTGGAGTTTTATATATTGTGTATGGTCCACAGCAGCAACATGATGAAGGCGCGACAACGATCGCCACAGCAATGCCTCCCGAATTGAAGGCCGCGCAACCCTCTGAGGATTCTCGGCCTGCCTCTGATTCAGATGACGTGTTGTGGGAGGAGTTTCTCCAGGGTTCTGACTCCGCCTCCTCAGTGAGCAGCCAGAGTGGAGATGATGGGCTTCACAGTGTTAACCTTACCTTGCCTCCACCTACAGTCCTCAGCAGTGATGAGGACAAGGCTTTCTCACAGGTCAGTGCTGTGTGACAAGTTTATTTATTTTTATTTATTCATTTATATAGTCTAAAAGATTTAACCCAAGAGATGGACAACTTGTAATAGTTTTGTGAAATGTTTTTCAGCACCAGTTTTCATGGCTTCAGGCCTGCCACCCTTCTAAAGACCGTGTGAGCGCCATTATTTGGGAGCAGGGTGAGTGTAAGAAGGCTGATATGTCCGTCTTGGAGATCAGCAGCATCATCCTCACACAGGTGAGTTCCTCTTTTTTTATTAACAGTTACATTGTGAGAGGAAAGTACCGTAAATCCAAAGATACACTCATAAGGCGTCAATAACGATACATCAGTAAGGATCGCTGTGGAATTATTGATTTGTTAACATGACAAACTGCCTTTTTGAATTCATTCTAGGAAAAATTTTGTCGAATCTTGCAGCTTTTTAACCACTGAAGTTGATTAGGTTGCTCTTCTGTTCCTGTTATTATGAGTAAATCCTCCCATCTTCTCTGTGCAGGTAAAGTTGGTGGAACAGGGAATGGGTTACCTGGTCTTTGGAGGGCTGGTTACAGCCACTTTGGCCCTGCTGCCTTTCTGTTTCCGATTGGCTCAGCAGCTTGACACGACCCGTCTGAACTCCATCACCCTCAATGAATTGGTCGTCATGGCTGCTGGGAAAATGAGTGCCTACAGCCTCGCGTTCTTCCTTATCACCACTGTGGAGAGAGTCTTCCTCACCAGTCTTTTCTTTTTCATGATGTGCGTCGCTGAAAGAACTTACAAACAGGTACAGGGCTCTGCTTTTCTTTTTAAGATCTGTAAGATCACATCCCAACATGTCTTTCAAAATGTTTTGGGCACTTTGTATAAAACAACCCAAATCCATTCAGTAGCATTCCTCAATTCCCAGCGTTCTTCCTTCTTGTGTATTTTTCCCTATCATTTAGTTACTAATTGCTGAAGGTTGTTATAGGTGCTGAAGGTGTCAGTAACTCATTCACTACAGAGTATTTTAAACAAGCGTGTAATGTCGTTCACAGCGGCTGCTCTTCGCCAAACTCTTCAGTCACATCACTTCAGCACGCAAAGCCAAAAAATCTGCAATCCCTCACTTTAGACTGAAAAAGGTGCAGAACATCAAGATGTGGCTTTCACTTCGATCTTTCCTCAAGGTCCATCTATATATAATATAATACAAAATTGAATGGAAATTATTTTATTCTGCTGTTGAAAATATGCCAAATTCCTGAAATCTGTTTGGTTTTTACAGAGGCGGGGGCCTCAGCGATCTGTGGATGTCATTGTTTCTTCCATCTTCCTCCTGGCTCTTTCCATTGCATTCACTATCTGTGCACAGGTCAGGCAACATTTGACAACGTTAGCCACTATGGTGTCTCAGTCTGATCATGAACACTAGTCCATGTGTTACTTTGTGGTTGTAGGTGCTGAACAACCACTACTCGTTCCTGGAGTGGGAGAGTAACTGGGAGCTGCTGGTGTGGGGCGCTGCGCTCCTCATCTTCCTGCTGCGGCTGGCCACGCTCGGGGCTGAGACTAACCACAAATACAGCAACACCTCTGTGCTGCTCACTGAACAGGTAAACACACACAAGTAGGGGCAGTGGTGGCTCAGGTCCTTCAGACTCTGGGTTGTTGATCGGAAACAAAACCCTTAAGCAAGTCCCTTAACCCGTATCACAGCTGCCCCTGCGCTCCGACACCAACCTCCACAGGGATATGTGAGGAAAAGAATTCCACTGCTCTTTAATGTATATGTGGCGATAATAAAAGCTTCCATGCCCCAATTCATTAAAGTATCGTTTGATGGTGTCGAGCTGAACTATAAGGGTAGCAATCTGTATTACTGACAAATCCCATACATCACGCTTTAGATAGATTTTATTTGAAACATTTGTTTTGTTTAACATTTTTTCTCCTCCAGATAAACTTGTATCTGAAGATGGAAAAGAAACCAGAAAAAAAGGATGACCTCAGCATCGTCAACAATGTTCTGAAACTGGCCACAAAGTTACTGAAAGTAAGTTAGTTTTTGTAATACTTTGTATTATTTCCATCTTCAGTGCAATGTGTGAAGGGGGAAATCTAGATTTCTAAAAGGAAAGGATATCAAAAATTCATCTCAGTGGTACTTCCTCTGTAGCTCTTGTAGTTTCCTCTTGTAGTTTTCCTTTTTGACAGGAAAACCCTCATCATATTGAACGTATCAATTGCTCAAACAACTTCCCAGATATCACTGTACTTTACAGATAAAGGGCTTTCAGCTGATTTTGTATTTTTACATTTCCAAGGATATAAATCATTGTTTGGAGTCTTCTTACAGATCTCAAAGGTTTCCCTGGTCTATAGTACACATCAAACTTTGATTTATCACTTATTTGCCAAGTGACTGACTACAGTTTTATATTTTTAACTTTTGATATATGATTATTTTGGTGTTGATCATTGAGTCATTTGAAGTTTAGAGACTAGCCAGAACTGAACAGGAGCACCATCTACTGGCAACTTTTTTATATAAATCAAATTTATTTCTAAAGTGGTGGTTATTTATTAAAATTGTGAGTTTGATCTTATATTTAAACATACACGAGACTATGAAGGAAGATAAGAATAGTTTGGTGGACTGAAGAATTGTAACACATATATGGGAATTTAGAAGCTGATCATACTTTGAGTGTCATTGTTAAAACCTTTATTTCTACACCACAATTTCGTTTAGGAGCTGGACACACCGTTTCGATTGTTGGGGCTGACGGTGAACCCTCTCATCTATAACATTACCAGAGTAGTCATCTTGTCCGCTGTTTCAGCTGTGATCAGTGACCTGTTGGGCTTCAATATCAGAGTGAGTGATCATGGACACGATTTCTATTTAGTGACACCCAAAAAACTCGAGTTTTTGCAGGATATAAAGACGTTTTCGAATCGAATGAATGTTCATGTCAAGACTCTGAGCAGATTTTCACATGCATTATTGTGGATTTGTCTCTGTGTGCAGCTCTGGAAGATCAAACCATGATGTGAGTCTCTGGGAGCCTGCAGAGTGAAAGTGCCCTGTGCTGCTAGAGGACCAGACACTTACTTTCCTGCATGTGTGTGTGCAAATCTACTGGCTAAATCTACACATTCCTGTGAAACCTCATGTCTTGAATCAGCTTAATGCTGGCTGCTTTCATTTATCGTTTTTTAATTCCCCTGGCCCAGGTGTCTGCACTTTAAAATTTGTCAAAATTAATTTAATCTGTTTTCCTTCTTCTAATTTTATGAGAAAATTCTAGACCCGAGACACATAAGAGGGAATTCCATGCGTTCCCTGCCGATGCTACGTGATGCTTAGCATTCTGGATATCATGACCTGGATACTCATGCTAATTAAATTACTACATTATTCACCTTCTAAGTACCTGAGTTTTTATGCCGGAATGGGAATTTCTAGTGGATATATAGTTATATTATTTGACTTTGTTTATATTTGTGCAACTAATTTCTTGATGTAATGGGAAATTCTTAATGCATTTCTGTATTTCTACAAAATGGCTTGGTCTGAAAACTTAAAAGTCTAAATGTTTCACTCTTAGGCAATACTGCAGACATAGAAAGCCTCACCTTCACATAAAACCATTACGTGCTTTATGGCTGTATTATGAAGAATGTCTTACACAGTATTTATGGGATATAAGTAATCAAATTACTAGTAGGGCATGTGAAAACGTTCTAAGGGATACTGACGTAATTATGTTGCGTCCCTGTCAGTGCACTCGATTTAATTCAAATTAAATATATTGCAGAAGTATTTGAAGTGAATTGATTATATATATTAATCTACATTATTTTAGTTTTATGCCTTCACTACACTACTACTCTTCGTACTGTGAATAATTTTTATATACACTAGATGCCAAAACTTTGGAAGCAATGCTAACTTTGTTACATTCAGTTTTAAGAGAACAGACGGTAATATTTTTATTAACATTCAACAACAAAGCAGTAGCATTTTACAACTATATGATTCTCTCTTTGTTTAACATCTGAAATGTAGAGTTTGTTGATGCCTTAATACTGATTCTCACCCAGAGATCTTTCTGAAGCCCTATTAATCAATGAGTTACAGATGAACTTGTACTGTCAGAAATAAAAAAATGTAAAAAAAAAAAAAAAAAAGAAAGGAAAAAAAAACGCAAGTCTATTTTTGTTCAATTCAGTATTAATCTACTTAAGAACCTTAAGGTTGTTTCATTACTATTCAGTTCCCCTGAATAAAGGTACCAAGGTACCAGTGAAAATGGATAAATGTAGGAGATGGTTAATATTTGCTTAAACTTGATTTCAAAAAGTTGTAATGCTGGTTCATCCTGAATAAGTTATATCAACAACCATACAATACAAATTGCACTATATAGGCAAAATGTTTGTGGACGCAAGACTGTAAACCACGTATATGCTTTTAGAACCACTTGATTATGATTCAGCTTTTATAATAATTTCATTCTTGTGGTCAGGTTTTCCATTAGATTTGGAAGTGTCTGTGTGAAAGTCTGTCCATTCAACCACTAGAGCATTAGTAAGTCTAGGTAGCGGTGTTGGGTGAGGAGGCCAGATGAGGAGGCCAAATGTGTTAGGTGAGGAGACCAGACATGTTGGGTGAGGAGGCCAGATGTGTTGGGTGAGGAGGTCAGATGTGTTGGGTGAGGAGGTCAGATGTGTTGGGTGAGGAGGACAGAAGTGTTGGGTGAGGAGGACAGAAGTGTTGGGTGAGGAGGACAGATGTGTTGGGTGAGGAGACTAGACGTGTTGGGTGAGGAGACAAGATGTGTTGGGTGAGGAGGCCAAATGTGTTGGGTGAGAAAGCCAGATGTGTTGGGTGAGGAGGCCAAATGTGTTGGGTGAGCAGGCCAGATGAGGAGGCCAAATGTGTTAGGTGAGGTGACCAGACGTGTTGGGTGAGGAGGTCAGATGTGTTGGGTGAGGAGGACAGAAGTGTTGGGTGAGGAGGACAGAAGTGTTGGGTGAGGAGGTCAAATGTGTTGGGTGAGGAGGACAGAAGTGTTGGGTGAGGAGACTAGGCATGTTGGGTGAGGAGACAAGACGTGTTGGGTGAGGAGGCCAAATGTGTTGGGTGAGAAAGCCAGATGTGTTGTGTGAGAAAGCCAGATGTGTTGGGTGAGGAGGCCAAATGTGTTGGGTGAGCAGGCCAGATGAGGAGGCCAAATGTGTTGGGTGAGGAGGCCAGGCGTGTTGGGTGAGGAGGCGAGACATGTTGGGTGAGGAGGTCAGATGTGTTGGGTGAGGAGACCAGATGTGTTGGGTGAGGAGACCAGGTGTGCTGGGTGAGGAGACCAGGTGTGTTGGGTGAGGAGACCAGGTGTGTTGGGTGAGGAGGTCAGATGTGTTGGGTGAGGAGACCAGGTGTGTTGGGTGAGGAGGTCAGGTGTGTTGGGTGAGGAGACCAGGTGTGTTGGGTGAGGAGACCAGGTGTGTTGGGTGAGGAGGTCAGGTGTGTTGGGTGAGGAGACCAGGTGTGTTGGGTGAGGAGACCAGGTGTGTTGAGTTCTTCCACTCTTAACTTATCAAACCATATTTTCATGGAGCTCACTTTGTGCACAGGCACATCGTCATGCTGGAACAGGTTTGGGTTACGTTCAGTGAAGAAAGATAATAATACTACAGCATACAAAGAGGTCCTAAAGAATGATGTGGTTTCATCCTTGTGGGTTCAGGAAGCCAGAGGCATTTAGCGTTACCGTAATACCGACGAGTTTAAACACGCTACTAGAATACTTACGGTAAGGGCGCGATGACGTCAGCACACACCTTCAGCCAATGAGGCGGGGCGTCTCGTTGCCTTGGAAGGTCGTCAAAGCCGGTGTGCGCGCGCGCATGGTGCTGTGCAAGGACGATGAGATAATATTCCGCCCTTTACAGTCATGTGTTATGGCTTAAATAAAGCATAAACCTTCTGCCTCCTGAAGCCCGGCAACGACGGTGAGTCTCTGTTCACTGACACGCACTGTTTATGTAAAGCGCTGTTTACACTGCGCCATCACCGGGGTTTGTGTTTCAGAGCATCTTGATGACGTCAGCACGAGATTGCAGTAAATGCTGTAACTGTGATGTTGTTTTCTCTAGAAACCTGGTCCTCAGTGATCCTCCTGCAGATGCAGAAGTATTCATCAATAAACCTTCAGCATGTGTGATGAAGCCAAGAGATCAGAGCCCAGGGCCAATGGGAAGCAGTGCTGTAAGCAGACAACCTCCTGTTTTCTCCCTAAGCATGCACTTATATGAAAAATACACAATATATCCATTGATTTTAAATATTTTACCTAGTAGACCTGTTACAGGTGCATATATGTTGGGCAATGTGCCACCTTTAGGGTTGGGGATTCAATTTCTGTCTCTCCCAGCACAAATATGTGTGTTGTAGACTGACTGGCATCTCTAAATTGTGTGTTGTATGTCTGATTGTGTCTTGTGATGGGCTGGAACCCGTCCCGGGTGCCCTCACCTTCTGCCCTGTGATACGTTCCATTCTCTGAGACCCTGTGTTTGATGAGCAGTACAGAATACAGATAGATAGATAGATAGATAGATAGATAGATAGATAGATGGATTGATATATATTGGCCAAATTGCAGACACTTTTAATCGATAGCTCGACCAGGCCCAGAGTAATTTCATGCATTTCATGAACCCTTGGTTTGAGGGAAGAATACACTGTAGATGAGAGTCTAGTACATCGCAGGGCACTCCATGCACGTATACACTCAGTGCTGAATTAGCATGGGCAACGCACGCTGACAGCTCACGATCAAACTCGAGAACCTGGAGCTGAGAACAGTTCAGCAATGATAATGTCATTTTTTTAGATGAGGTGATCTTGACCAGCTTTTCTGTTAAACAGCTTTTCTTTCTAAAAATACAGGCTACTTCTTATAACTGCTTACAATAAAGGGTAGGTTGCAACAGACTCCACATAGGTCAGCTGCCTCTCCAACTCATAAACCGCCGTCCCACATGTGCCACTTTAATCTGGCCTACATACCACAGTAAAATGACAGCCATGAACTCATCTGAGTTTAACTGCCAGATCGCAATCACAGCTCCGCTGGAATCCATTGAAGCACGTTAAATAATCCGATACCGAGGTATTTGTGATCTGCGATTCTGGTGTTGTCATACTTTCATTATTTTTGTAAGAAGTTAGCTGTCGTGTGCCGACCTGAGGTCACAGGGGAACAAAATGCCATAAATCATATTGGTCAGATTTCACTTTTAGCTCCAAAATACTAAACAGCTTCTTTTCTCATGCACCCTTTTCCACTGATATTCTACGTCAGATCCACAAAATCAGTAGACAGCGAAAGCTATGTAATGGTCTCTAGAGTGAACAGATTATTAAATTTGAAAGCTGGACAGATTTAAGGACTCAAAGATCATCAAAGATTATTTTCCACTGGAGCCACGATCTGCACCTAGTCGAACAGAACGTATGTTTAGGAAGGTAGCGTTAACCAAAAAAAAATCTTGAGAATTTGATGATATGAATCTTTTGCACAAATAATTATAAATTATATTTATTGATTATAAATATAATCCTCTCAAGAGTAATCATCATTCTCTGGAGTTAAAGCTGAATTTTTATTGTTAAATCTACCTAAAAACTAAGGGAGGATATGGTAGATATATTTATCCTTGGCCAGCAGTGTTCAATTCAATGGGCTAAACAGCATTCAAGCTACAAACACCTTAGTGTTAGACTGAAGTCCTAGTCTGAAAATGAGGAAATCACCTTGTGTCTGGCTTGAAGCAAAGCAATGATGTGATCTCTAGAGGTAAATCAATGCTCTATGCTGAATCATGCCCTCTTATGAGCTGTTATACTCTTTTGTCCAAGTTGAGCTGGACAGAACGTTTCCATCAGGGACAGACCTGATTTCAGACTTACTGATGTTCATAAAATAGAGCTTACAAAAAAAGGTGCTGCAAGATAGATGTCTCTTATCTAATAAATTATATCATTATGGACAGTAGAAAGTTTTAGATAGCAGAATTGCTAAAAAACGATACTAGAAAAGTCATGTGTAGTAGAATTTTAAATAATGTTTTAATTAAGGTTTATTCAGTAAGTAGTCCCTGTTCTAGGATCAGAAGTGAACTCCGAAACAAGAAAAGGAAATGAGGGATAAACGTAAACGTATTGTGCATCACCTAGAGTGCTCACAAGTAGCAAATTGAAATTTGTGTAACTTGTGTTTTAAGCATGTGTGTGTTGAACTCTAGCATGGGCATCTTACATGACCAACTCGCCAACTCTGATCGTCATGATTGGCCTCCCAGCGCGAGGCAAGACCTACATGTCAAAGAAGCTCACACGCTATCTCAACTGGATTGGAGTTCCAACTAAAGGTGTGTGCTTTTTATTTACGTTTGCATTCTTTAAATATATCCTTTTTTATTCACTTTAGACTGAGCTGGAGGCTTTGAATTAAAAAGGATTTCTTTCTGCGTTACATTTGTCATAAGCTGTGAAAGAATTCTCAGACACTGTGTTTTTGATTTCTTGATTCTGATTGGTCAGAATGTGCAGATTAGTCTAATCTAATCTAATTCCTTCAGTAACGACAAATTCACATGGACATATATGGGAGATGTTTGCATAATTTACGTCAAAAAAATAAATAGCTAGATTAAAAAATGTGCTTTTAACATGTGTATACTGTTGATATGGTTATTATAATTTATAGACGGAGTTTTCAATGTCTGCGCTTTGTAACCATCAGACATAAAGCTGTAACTTGCACTTTTTTTTACTAACAAGATATTTTATTATTATTATAAAGTAGTGACAGAATCAGACTTTTCTGGATGTTCGACAGCATTAAATGTAACTACAAACAGATAAATATTCAACGTTCCTTGCTTAAATAAATGAAAAATAATGAAATATTAGAGGAATAAACACTTCACAACATCATGTTATTGTAAAATACAGAACCGTGGCATAATAATGGCGTCATTCCACCTCATCAGTGATTATTGTCCTTTATGCAGCTTTATGTATTGTTTTTTTTTTCCCTTTAACTGAATGGGTTCTTGCGCTCTTCTTTGCAGTCTTTAATCTGGGGGTCTACAGAAGAGAGGCTGTGAAAGCATACAAGTCCTATGACTTTTTTAGACATGACAACGAAGAGGCCATGAAAATAAGGAAGTAAGTTCAGCACCGATAAATCAAAAAAACTATTCAGTGTTGTTACCATGTCGGCTCATCACGTGTTTCTGTAATTGATACCAGTTTTAATAAGGGATAATGCTAACGTAAACACCATCTGCAAACACTGCTGGAGCTGCTGCTCATGCTGTGTACTTATGTATTCATACCGCATTAATATTGCATTAATAAGCATTTATTATTTATAAAGGTTTCACTTCATGAAGGGCAAGTTTGCAAATTGGATTGGGATTCGTGATTTGTAAAGGGAAAGTAACAGAGACCGTTTTAACGATAACTTGATAATCTACTGCATTAGATTACATGTTTGTTTCGGTCTGTCGAGGGTTATGTGGTATGGATCCTTTCCCTGCTCACAAATTTACTATGATAAAAAAAAAAAGACAAACATTAGAAGCAATTTAATCATCCAGAACCTTTTAGAACAAAAAAAAGGAGCATTTATACTATTTCAAGGGAGGGTGTATTAAGATGAGCAGATGTGTAGTCAGGAGCTGCTGGCTGTCAGTCATGAGAACTCAGTCTAACGCTTTTATAAAACATTTGTCTTAGGTCCACATGGTGACTTTTACACTGTTAAAGTGTTTGAAATGCTGAGTGCTGACTTACACAAATACAAAGTGGATTTACTTTCTATCACTTTCTGCTTATCTTCACCATTAACACTATTTGTAAAGTGTTAACTTCCTCAATCTTTTTAGGTCAATATATTTTCCCCTCTCACTTTTAACGAAAAAAACACGTTTTTAACCCTAAAATGATTTATTTTTTGTGGCATCCATATTAAATATAGTAAACTATTTCAATTAAATCTATATATCAAGAGCATGTGAGATTAAGGAATGGGCGGGGCTAAAATATATATATATATATATATATATATATATATATATATATATATATAAAAATAGACACACATCTTGTGTTTTTAATCTTCATCTTTGTGCACAGAAGCCATTTTTTTTTTGCATCTGTCTTACATAAAATGTGAAAATATAATTACAAATATGGATAAAGGTATGCTGTCCTCTACAGGAAGTGTGCATTGGTGGCGCTGCAAGATGTGAAATCTTACCTGAATGAAGAAGGAGGACAAATTGCAGTAAGCTTCTGACATAAAACCTCTCAAATTGCGCAGTGGTGTTATAAATCGTTCAGATTTCGGTGACGTTGCAGTATAATTACCTGGGTGTTTTTTTTTTTGAATTTTTTTATTTTTTGTGATTGAGGTATTTGATGCAACGAATACAACCCGAGAGAGACGTGATCTCATCCTGAATTTTGTAAAGGAGAATGCGTATAAGGTGCAGTACACGTTCATTAAATAAATTAAAGTTGGATGTGACGACTTCATGGCATAAACAAGGTGTTTATTTGCACAGGGGTTTTTTGTGGAGTCCGTCTGCGATGACCCGGATGTTATCGCTGCTAACATTTTGGTAAAGAAAAACGTTTCACCTTCGTTTGTAGCCTCTATAGTAGTCTAAAAGTAATTATCCTTTATGTAGCTTATTATCTCTGCGTACAGGAAGTGAAGGTGTCGAGTCCAGATTACCCAGAAGCTCACAGAGAACGAGTCATGGACGACTTCCTGAAACGTATTGAGTGCTACAAAGTCACTTACCAACCACTGGATCCTGATGATTATGACAAGTAGGACCATTTATTGAAGATAACGCTTTGGAGGGAAGAAGGCTTTCTGTAGTTAAATCCTTAACGTAAAATGAAATCATATTAATTTAAATACTATGATTCTGTAGATCTTACCTATCTAGATGCAATTATGTATTGTCTTCAATTGACTGTTTTTTTTTTTTTGTTTTTTTTTTTTTTCTTTTCTAAAACACCATGTGATAAAGTGGTTAATTACTAAATGATGAGACGTTGTCTTTTTTTTTTTATCTGCTTTTAGTTATTTTTAAAAGTGTGGAACGTTCGTGTTATCACTCATGACCTAGCAGCTCTAAGACCTACAGAAATTATAATGCCACAGCATACAAGATAAATGACATAATCGTGCTCTCAATTTCTGATATTTTTAGCCGTGTAGTGTCTGTGGACTCCCGACTCCTCTTCTCCATTTTCAGAGATCTGTCATTTATTAAAGTGATGAACGTAGGTCGCCGTTTCCTGGTGAACCGCATACAGGACTACATCCAGAGCAAGATCGTCTACTACCTCATGAACATCCGTGTGCACTCCCACTGTATCTACCTGTGCCGACATGGTGAGAGCGACCACAACGTGCAGGGTCGCATCGGGGGAGACTCTGAGCTTTCACCTCGCGGCAAGCAGGTCTGGGCATGAAGAGAACAGAGATGTGTCTGAAAAATTGTCTAAAATTAGCATCTGTGTGAGAAGATCGCTCTCTGCTTAGATGTTAAAGGAGTAGCGGGATTATTGGGTTTAATTCATGGATATATCGTAGCATTTATTCCAGCTCCTGATGATTTCTTGTCTAGTTTGCAGCAGCTCTGCGTGGGTTTATTGAGGAACATGGCTTGTCAGATCTGAAGGTCTGGACCAGCCAGCTGAGGAGATCCATTCAGACAGCTGAGGCTCTGGGAGTGCCATATGAACAGTGGAAGATCCTGAATGAGATTGATGCTGTTAGTATGCCAAATTAAGCTTTAAATGAAATAATGTATTGTATGATTTTTATTATTTAGCTGTGCACTGTAGCTACGAGACTAGTATCTCCAATGTCCTTATTTTCTGAATTTATAGGGCAGCCATTCTGGAAAATCGTCTTCTAAAGCCATTCTGGCCGAGTCTCCTAAAGCATAATGATACAGTTCTTATCAAAAGTTTGTAATACAGTTTAGCTGTAAACCATATCTAAAGCAAACATTTAACTCAGTACTTTTATAATAATTTTAGCATTGTAAGGTAAATAGCAGTGCATAAAAATCCTATAGTCATGGTGAATTATTATTGATTTCAGGGTGTGTGTGAGGAGATGTCCTACGAGATGATTCAGAGCTCCTTCCCGGAAGAGTTTGCACTTCGAGACCAGGACAAATACCATTACAGATACCCAGGAGGAGAGGTGCAGTCTGGCTGTTCTCATCCTATAATTAACTATACAGTATTAAGGTTAACATCAATGATTAAAGAAAAAACTCCACCCTGAAACACTGTGATGTGATGCGTTTAGTGATTCTGTTGCTAATTGGTTGGTGCCAGATTTATATAATGTTTTATATACGGTGAAATCAAAGATAAGGGATGGCTCCTTAAAGGACCAGACAGACTAAAGGAATAAAGTGATTCTGCTAAATCCTACTCGCACCACTATCAACAGCCAAGTCAAACTCGACACCGTTGAAGATCACACGCTAGAGATTATTATGCAAATAATTCCTTTATTATTATTTGGATGGAGAAAAAATGTCCAAACTTATGTCTCTAATTCCTACTTTTAGTCGTATCAGGATCTGGTCCAGCGCCTGGAGCCAGTGATTATGGAGCTGGAAAGACAGGGAAATGTTTTGGTCATCTGCCACCAAGCTGTCATGAGATGCCTTTTGGCTTATTTTCTGGACAAGAACGCAGGTTTTACTTACAAGCACACACATTTGTATACTTATACACTTACAGAGCATTTTATTTCAGCTTTCTTCATTTTGTAAAAAGATTGCCGTGGAACTAGAGGTGATCTCCTCCTGTTGTAGCCCATCCACCTCATGGTCCTAGTTTTGTGTTCTGACATGCTTTTCTGTTCACCATGGCTACACAGAGTGATTTATTTGAGTTACCGTAGTCTTACTGTCAGCTGAAATCAGTCTCACCTTTCTCATCAACAAAGCGTTTCCCCCCACAGACCTGACTCTCACTGGATTTTTTTGCTTTGCGCATATTTTTGTGTAAACCTGAGAGGATTTCTTAGAGAGCTCGGCAGTTGAAATGTATTCAAACCAGCCTGTCTTGCACCAGCATTGATGTCACTGAGAATACATGTTTTCCCCCAGTGTGATGTGAGCATTTACTGTATCTGCATGATTTTAGGCATAGTGCTACTCCTACAATTTAATTCAATTCAATTCAATTTTATTTGTATAGCACGTTTAACAATGGATATTGTCTCGTAGCAGGTTTAAAATTAAAAGTATATTTATGCAGTTTTGTCTGATTGGAGAATTTCTTGAGGTGTAAATACAGAATATACATAAACACTCTTTAGTATTCTTCCTAATGTCATGTGTTTCTCCCCCAAACAGATGATCTCGCGTACTTAAAATGTCCTCTCCACACTGTCCTGAAGCTCACCCCTGTTGCTTACGGTAGGACCGGAGATAAATATGCCCTTATCACATGTTCATCCATCAACACCCGTGTGCTTCTAATGGTTACCTTCTTATTCTATCCAGGGTGCAAAGTGGAAATGTTTTATCTGAATGTGGAGGCAGTGAACACACACCGAGACAGACCTTTAGTAAGTCAGCTGAGCTGATCTGTCTCAGCAGCACTCTGACTATTTGTATGGCTTGGGGCATGCATGCAGCCTTCCACTGATCCAGCATGCGACCTTTGAATGGCATTTATGTTTTTTCACAGCACCGCTGCCTGTGTATCTTCTTCTGCTTCCGCTTTTTTTTCGGCACGTTACAAACTTCCCTCGTTCCAATGATCACTTGTGACAACTTCAGTTTGTTTTCCCCTTATTAAAATGTGAAGTTCTACCTGTTGTGGAATCATTTCACTCATCCGTGGTTGGTCTTTAATGGTTAAACTGTTGTTTTGGTGTTAAGTACGTCGTTAACAGTTGGAGTTTTAACTGCTGGTTCACCTGAAATATTTCAAGCCACATTGATATAATAACGTCTCTCATAATTTTACTTTACTTATGTTGTATCGAGTGTAACCCATGTGGTATTTTTCTAGACTTCTAGCTATCATTGTTCCTGTGTGCCAATACTGTCTACCTTGGCCTTTTCAACTTCCAAGTACATAATACCTCAAACTAAACGCTCTTCCTCTTGGTAGAAAGAGAAAATACTGTTGATATTTGACATAATAATTGCTAGCTAGTTGTAGATTAGCTGGTTTACTCACTATCCAAACGAGTAGCTATTTAATTTCGTGATGCAAGCATTACAACAATTAAGAAGAACAGTTTAGGCTTGGATTTATTTAAGGGTTTGCATTCATATAGCGTTCATAAGAGTTCATATAGCATCTTAACGGAGACATGCTATAAACCCTACTTTAGTGTCTTCATATCTGATAATACTAGACTGCTTTATAAAAAGACAAATAAAAATGATATATTGTGAAACCAGTATGCTTTGTTACGTCTTACAAAAAAAAAAACATAAATAGTTTGATATGCCAGAATTCTTTTCATTCACAAGGCTGATTTGGAAAGTTGGCTGGATGAGGCAAAGTCTGAAAAAACTTGGAACACTGGAACAGGTTTTAAAGGAAAATGCTGTCAAGTCAGCAATGGCATGTTGTAACAGTATTGAAACACAGACTTCATAATGTATGTATCTGCCATGTGTATTTTACTGGAATCTTTGTAGACTCTGACGCTAAGATGAGGCCTGGAGTAATCACCTCGCTCTGTTTCAAACTCTCTCTCTCTCTCTCTCTCTCCCTCTTTCTTTCTCTCTCTATCTCTTTCTTTGTGTAACACTCATGGTCTCTCCCGTCTCGACCCAGGGGCAAGTTCGGAGGACTCCGCCCCCTCTGCTGCTCCGACGGAATAGTTACACCCCTCTGTCCAGTCTCGACCAGGTCAAACGTCCGCGCCTGTACAGCGCCGGAAACCGGCCCTGGCTGCCCCTCGCTCCCTCCCCCTCAGCCCTGCACTTTCCTGACACTCCTGAAGGGGCGCTGCTACACAGCCAAGTTAGTGTCCATGGTCGTTATGCTGTTAACAGCAGACTAACTCAATTCGTCCCGATCGATCCAGTTCGGTTCTCTCCTATTTCTTCATGTCTCATACTGCACTGTATCAGACAACTCGTCCTTGTTCCAGCCAACCCGTGATCCCGGTCGGGTTAACAACATTTTGGTTTATGTTCATGTCTTGTTTTTCGCGCTTGTTTGTGTGCATGACCTCTTTCAGGCTTGCGGGTGTTTGTGTGTTTTGGCTCTGTACAGTGACCCTGGCAGACTGCATGTTGTCTCTATCTCTAACACTCTCTCTCTCTCAGTCCTTATGGCTTACCAGCTGCTTCCTGTAAGCCTTGTAGCAGAGAGTCATCGTTGGAGTACTGTGATGCACCTCATGCATTATGTGTGTGTGTGTGTGTGTGTGTTTTTGTTTTTTTCCTTCTGACACTGATATCTGAGACATACTGCCTTAACATTTACAGACCAAACACATTATGAATTAAAAACGCTCTCAACCTGACCAAACATATTTGATGTCCAAAATGTACTTCTTTAGCTTTACACGGAAGCTAGAAGACTAATATTAGACTAGCACAAACTGCTTGTTTCGTTCAGAGTTGTGCTCAAAAGTTTGCATACCCTGAAAGAAATTGTAAAACATTGGCATTTACTTTGAATATATGACTGATAATGCAAAAGATTTTTTTCTTATTTAAGGATAGTGGTCACGTGAAGTCGTTAATTATCACATATTTGTCAACCCTGATCAAAAGTTTACATATACTTGGATGTTTGGCCACATTATAAACACACTGATTGACACACAGTGGTTCAAATATCTATTTAAATTTTCACACCTGTGACTCATCAGCTTTGTAATTGTAATTAGTGTCTGTGCATAAATAGTCAGTGAGTTTCTCAGCTCATGAGATGATGCACTGACTTGGATACTGCACAATGGGGAAGACAAAAGAACTGCCAATGGACCTGCGTAATGAGGTAGTTGGACTTTATATAGCAGTGAAAAGATATAAAAAGATGTCTTAACACTTGAAAATGCCAGTCAGTACTGTTCAAACTCTCATAAAGAGGTGGAAAATAAGACATTCTGTTGATACTAAGTCACAGTCATGTAGGTCAAGAAAGATTTCACACATTACTGCTGAAGGAATTGTTCAGGACGCAAAGAAAAACCAAAAGAGAATTTGAGAGAAATACAGGCAGCTCTGGAAAAAAGTGTTGTTGTTGTTTCAAGGAGCACAATAAGGTGGTACTTAAACACAAATGACCTGCATGGTCGAGTTGCCATGAAAAAGCTGTTCCTGCGCCCATGCCACAAAAAGGCTCGCCTTCAGTATGCCAGACAGCATCTAGACAAGCCTCACAGCTTCTGGAGCAGTCATTTGGAGCGACGAGACCAAAATTGAACTTTATAGTCACAACCATAAATGCTATGTTTGGAGAGAAGTCAACAAGGCCAATGGTGAAAAGTACACCATCTCCACTGTAAAGCACGGTTGTGGATCTCTTATGTGTTGGGGCTGTGTGAGCTCCAGGGCCACAGGAAAGTTAGTAAAAATTGATGGCAGGATGGATACAGCATGTTATCAGAAAATACTGGCAGACAATTTGCATTCTACAACACGAAAGCTGCGCATGGGACGCTCTCGTATGTTCCAACATGACAATGATCCAAAGCACAAGGCAAGGTTGACCCTCCAATGTCTACAGCAGAAAAAGGGAGAAGGTTCTGGAGGCCATCACAGTCTCCTGACCTCAATATCATTGAGCCACTTTGAGGAGATCTCAAACGTACACATGCCATCATTGATGCTAAAGGGGGAATGCATGATATTAAGAATTAAAGGTATGCAAACTTTGGAACAGGGATTATATCCTTATTTTCTTTTTTGTTCTGTTTTGTTCGATTATTCCGTTCTGTTATACCTTACATATTAACTTGAGTTCTATGAGAAATAAAATAGATTTGCTTTGTCTTTACACTGTTTAGAAAAGAAAAGGTACACATCTTGCAAATTTTCCCAATGTATGTAAACTTTTGAGCACAACTATATATAGCCCAGTAGGTGTGATATGTTAAAAACAAAACTCAAACTGGAATTGTCTTCAGGTTTTGGTACAAAATATTAGAGAAATTTAAGACCATTAAATTCTTGACTGTTTTTGACGACATCCTTTTGCTCGTTTAAATAAATGTCACCTGAGCACATTATGTGATGATTATAGATATAACCTTCCATTACTTAACTCCATTAATTCAATAACAATGTCCTTAATGTGTATTCTTACAGGGTTGGTTTAATTCTGTAATACCGCAAAAATTTGAAGATTATCATTTTTAGATTATTATTTTTATTCAAAGCATGTTAGGTCATATTTTTTTATACTTTTATAGTTAGTTACATGTAATATTTTGATCCCTGAGTCAAATTGGATTCTGTTCTCATTTACGTCTTAGCAGTTATAAACAGTCCTTCATCGTCTTATATTCTCGGTTCAGTTGAATATGAGAAAAATGCTATAACACGGTGTCCTATTTCCTGAAGACTTTCCAATCGTGGACAACGATTGGTTACAGATTGGTACAAAGCGTTGTCGCTGGAGACTCCTTCTATAGTTGTTAAATAAACTTGTCCTTAAAGAAAACATAATCATTAATATAAGAGTATTAGTCAGTTTTCACGGTAGAAACTATAACGTATTAGAACGAGCGCTTAAATCTAAACCTTACAGCCGGAACTAGTTTCAGAGCTTCTATTATCAACACCTTCCGACCAATCAGAATCGAGAATTCAGCAGCACTGTGGTGTAAATGTGCTTAAAGCGTATTAATGTTTGCGTTCACCTCTTGATGATGTTTGTAATATCATACACTGTATGTGCTTAATGTCATGTTGATGGTGTTAACTCAAGCTGATTGGTTTGCTTTGGCCACGTGACTATAGCACTGCGTTTCCGCTCTCTGTGTCTCCCCCACTACGCCTCACCCCCCTACTCTCTCTCTCCCCCTCTCTCTCTCTCTCTCTCTCTCCTCTCTGTCTGTTCTTCCATAGCTTCGAGTATCAGGCAGTTTTCTGTGAGTATATATTCCCCTGTGCATTTCATCGTTTCTCTCTTTTGCTCCCAAACACATCATGACTTCTTGATGGGAATGTTCTGTCTTTTTGTTTCAGTATTAATTCCATATTGTTTAAAGTCTGCTGTATATCTTACTATAATCTGCTGCATGTCCCTCCTATGGTGGTTCTGCTGGTATTCAGTCACACTTATCTAAACAGTTGGGTTTTTTGCTGTGTGTATTTTATGAGGTAACGGGTGACTGAATTACAGTCTGCATGTATTATTTGGACAATATCAGGCTTTAATTTAAAGATATCTTTGCAACTGTTATCCATATAGGAATCATTATGTCCTTATATTCATGAGACTACATAAATCTGCCCAAGATGGTCTGTCCCCTGCCATAAGGTTCTGACAGGAGGCTATTTTCAGTTCCTGCTTATTTTCTGGGCTTCTCTGCCTTCAGTCTCGGCTCACTGAAGAGCATTTCCGTTTTAGAGCACCCGAAAAATATCTAGAAATGAGTTGATAAAATGATGCAGAGCTTTAATTAATGTTCACTAAAAAAAGACAAGGTGATTTATTTTGCCTCAGTTGTCTGAATTTGATTATCCTTGAGACTCCTGTAGATGTTCCTAGCTGACACGAGAGGAACCTGATGTGGGCTTCTGCTTTTGTAGCTCTTCTGCCTCAAGGTTAAGCAGGTTGTGAGGTCTGAGATGCTTTTCTGCTCACCATGGTTGTAAAGAGTGGTTATTTGCACCACTTTTATCTGCCCTCTTGCTTTGGATTTCAGAACATCAATGGATGTTGCACCATTGTGTGTAAAATCAAGTCATTGCTTTGTGTGGAAATCCCAGGAGATTAGCAGTTACTGATATACTCAAACCAGTCCATCTGGACCCAACAACCATACCACAGTAACTGAGATCACATTTTTCCCCGGTTCTGCTATTTGATGGGAAAACTAACCCAACGTGTATCTGTGGGATTTTATGCATTGTGCGTGAATGAGCACGGCTTCAGAAGTTCCTTTATTATGTCAGTACAAGCCAAGCCGTGTATATGACTCCTATATGGTTTATACACAAACATTTTTAAATTAAAGCTGATGTTCTGCTCCTTAACCTCTTCTACCCCAGTAGTTGAACTTCCACCAGTGGAATTGTGGATCCAAAACAAAAAAACTCTTTCTCTGTCTACATTTTTATTATTATTATCTACAGCTTTTTGCATTTCTGTGAATGAAAATGCTTAATATTGTTTCGTTACCTTTGCTACATATAAACAACTTTTTCAAATTTGACAATAAGAGGCTAACATTTTAAATCTGATGCTATTCTTATTTCCCTAAAGACATACTTTTTCCTCTGCAAAGACTTTGATTTCTATTATTATCTGGGATATTTTTTTTTTAGGAATCCTTGTGTGAAGGAATCGTCTTTGAAGGCACAGAAGACGTCGCTGGTTGTTTCCGCTATTGATTAGCCTTGAAGGTTGGGTGGAACTTCAACTCAACGCACAGCTTCAATCTAGCACCTTGTATAAAGCACTCTATTAAAACCCGCATTACTGACGACTGCAATACCTTCACCGGCGTTACCCCAATACATGCGTTCAGGAGCGCCAGATATTTGCATGTGCGCTTTAAAAAAGTTGCACATTTAGAAATCAAGCTTTAATGCTCCTTAGTTAGCATGCGTGGGAGCTTGCAAGCTGAGAATGCAGACATTTAGCCATGACAAACTGGTCAAAGGCCAAGTGTGATTCAATTTAAAGACAAACATTTAACATTAATACAGTTTTACTTTCAATTTTTTCATAGAATTTTAACCAAAGATGTTTTAAGTCATATTAAGTTATAAGTCATATGTGGGTGATGTATGATTGGGGTGTTGTTTAGTCCTCATCATGTGTTTTTTTTTTTTTTTTTTTTTTTTTTAAAAAGGCAACAATAATTTTTAGAAAACACTGTAAATGTGTAACAGGGTTAAATGTTTGGGATGGAATTAGCAAACGCACGAAGTGAGCTTAACTAACATCCGTCCTGTTGACACGAGCACATTAAGAACTTTCCAACTATTTAAATAATTAGTAAAATATTTAAATAATATATTTAAATTTTTTTTTTTTAGACGGATCATTTACTTTCGGCTGATCGTTTGGAAAATACGGGTGTACGTTCAAAATGAAAAATAAACCAGATAACTTTGCTTTTCTTCTTCCCATGATCGTTAGGAAATGTAGATGATTTCACTTCCTGCTGATTGTTGGAATATTCCAAATATTTGATATTGCTCTATGTTGTGGGACTAATGTACAGTTTTCTGATCTATAATGAATGACGTATTTCAAAAAAAAAAAAAAAAAAGAGATGTTTTGTATTTTTAGGATATTTCCAGGTAAAGTGTAGTTATAGTGGTCTGGGACAGGCAAGAAGTGTTTTAGATAAAATAACTGATCAGAAACAGAGATATCAGATGCTGTGAAAGTTTAACTTTACTATTTAAAAGAAATTGTATGTAAATTCATTTATTTTGGGGACTAAATGGCATCTTGTTCATGAACTCACCCTTCCATGTCATATTGATTACCTGTCACTCCTGAAATGCTAAATCGTGGCTGTAAACCGAGACTTTATTACAGATTTATTTTATATAGTTCAAATAACAAGATCCACACAGATGGTTCTCTAAAACTGGGTTAATGTTGAACTGAAATGTTGACTTTCTATTTTAGGAAAATGTTTTGTGTTACTTGAGTTGATATTTGGGATGATGTCACATTACGTATACTTTTTTTTTTCATGTATGTAATTTAAGTGCAGAAATGAGGTCGAGATGGTAAATCGGCGCAGCCTTCGGGTCGCGTACTTGTACTTTTATATAGACATACATTTGAAATATGTCTAAGATCTAAGGTCTGATTTTTGTAAGTCAGCTGCATGTAACATTTCCCACATATTGCTAAATGTATCTGAGCTGTTGTGCAAATTAGGACAATGTTTGGTGCCAAAAAAAAAGAAGAGAAAACACTGATCATATCTTCTGTCATCTCTATTTATTGTTTTAAAAATTAATTGTGTGTATATTCTGTCTTTTCTGCTTTTCAGTTATTTGCTCTTTATGTGCAATAAAAGGCTCAAGTCAGCAACCAGTTTCAAATCCTAATATCATTTTCTCACAGGTTTTTCTATTAGAATCAAACAATTCTTCACTAATGTAAGTCACATAAAAGTGGTAGTGACAAGAACGGATCAAGAACTAGTGCTGTGTAAATAGTCACTATCATAGTAATTAATTGAATTGTTTAATTATTCATTAAGGCATTTTTTATTTGAATAAAAATACATGATCAGAAAAACAAATTTTTAAAAAATTTATTTTGCTTCTTTTGTTTTGTTCCTAGAAAAGAAAATCCTATAGATAAATAGACAGACAGATGTTTTTTATTACCATAGTGCTAACATAACATTACCTTGTCAACTTGAATTATTTGTTTTGGGTATAAACGTTTTAACTTTGTTGTTTTTCTCTGCTCGACCACTAGGTGGAGACAAAATACAGAAAACTTGAAGTGAGACATTTCTCAAGTAATGTATAAACTATGAATTTTTTCATAGGATTTATAAATATATATATTTATAGGATTTATAAATATAACCTAACAATAGCTGGGTTAGCATTTTAGAAAAGTAATATAACTGTTGTAATATAAAAGCTGCTTATTGAAACCTATTCATTCATTCCTGTACATCTGCACTGTAGTTGCACAACTGTGTTTTCCATACACTTTAGAGTGGTGATTGTGAAATAATCTGCACCTGGCGGATGCAGGTAACAGCGTGTGTGTGTGTGTGTGTGTGTGTGTGTGTGTGTTATGTAACTCTACCAGGGAAAGATGAGAACAAAAGCAAAGTCTTTAACTAGTGAGTCATTGTGAGTAGGTTGAAATTTTTAATACAATATTTGTTTTTATTCATGAATTTGGCCTTTTTTCCTAAACGTGTTTCACAGTAGTTCAAGGTTGTGTTTTTTAGACTCGTTGCGACAGTAATCAGAATCCAGTCTGTGAAAAACTTCAGCTTTGTTTGTAAAAACATCTGTTCTCTTTCAGCTCTTCTAAAACATTGTGTGACAAAGTATCTCTAAGCAGCCTAAAGGACCATGACATGTTCTACAGACCATCAAACTCAGCCATTGGATATTCCTGGCCTTTCTTTGGCATTTCTGTGCTTTGACCTAAATACACACACGCACACACACACAGCGAGCGGCTCTGCTGACTACACACTACACAACCGTCTCTTCCTCCTCCTCCTGGTTGCTTTGGCTCTGATACTGTAATACTGTAAATCTGCTCAGCATTGCTGCTTCATCAAAGACATATAACAAACATAAGCCTCATACTGTTGTTGGCTTTAAATCATAATTGTTGTAAACATTTCTTCCACGTTCAACGCATTATTGCTGTTGAGAGTGACCGTAAAGTCACCTCTTGAGAGCTGCTCAGTTTTATTGTCTGTGGTCTATCAGACTCAGCAGTGAGGAAACGTTTTATTTGATTTGGATTAGCTTCTCTCTAGATTAAAGCATTAGTAAACAGGGAGCCTTTTCATTTCTGCTGATTCGCTCCGGTGCTCCTTCTGTGTTCTGAGTTTTTCTCGGTTCTGCCTCACTGCTCTGACCCAAACACACGCAGTGAGGGGCCGTGTGCTGCGTCCACACTCCAAAACAATCTCCTGCTCTGGTTGCTTTGGCACTGATGCTAGAACTGTAAATCTTTGATAATCGAATTCTCTAAATGAAGCATCTTTTAAAAGCCAAATATACTCTGATCCTAGGCACAGGCTCCCCGTGACCCGAGGTAGTTCGGATAAGCGGTAGAAGATGAATGAATGAATGAGATGATATACTCTGTTCCTAAAGTGAACATCCTGTTAAAACCTAAGCATTGGGTCTCATAGCTACTACATGACGTGTCTGTGTATGAGTATTTAAAGTTTTTATATTGTAACATCATACTGTTAGTTTCTCCTGCTTCCCTTAATAACTGGAAGTGTAAGTGAAGTAGCAAATTTTATTGGTTAAAATATTTGTCATGATAAAGTGAACATCGTATCCACTAATAATATTTCTTTTTGTAACGTCTTAATCGGATCCCCAAACCACTTATGTATTTTAATGTCATTTGACCAGTGGCTCCTCATCCATAGAACCATCGAGCGATATACTAATATTAATCTGCATAAAGCCCAATGATTAAAATACCTGCTATTTGGCAGATATAAGCTGATGTTCCGTGTCTTAGACGTTGTGCACTCGACTGTTCAATCTACAAGCATCAGTGTGGCTAGTAATATTCAGAATTAAACCTAATTAAATTTAAAGGCAATAAATAGGAGTTCAAGGATCTGACATTTCAAACATAGTTTAGCCAGATAATGTGTAGATTTAGAAATAGATCCCAATAGATCCACACTCACTGACAGCCCCTTGATTAAATGGCTCGAACTTAAATTTAGGACATTTGACAGATGCCGTTTTCTAGAGAGACTTATATTTATCTAACTGAGTAGTAGAGGGTTAATCGCCTTGCTCCAGGGTGCAGCAGTGCTGGGATTCAAACTCATAACCTTCCCATCAGTAGGCCGAAATCTTAACCAGTGAATTTGATTTGTGCGTTCCAGTTAAAGGATGTGGAATTTTCTTGCTTACTTCCTTTTCATAGTCACCAGCTTTCATATTTTTAATCAGTATTAATATTTCTGAAAAATGTTAAACGTTCGGTTGCCTTGTCGGCTCAGGATGTCATAATTCTTACAACACTTGTGTCATAACACTTACAATGGGGCTGTTGCTAGAATTGGAATATTAGTGATCACATTATTCAAAACATGGTACGATTCATTAAAATACATCAATAGAGCATTTGAAGGTCTCTTGGAGTCCTTCTGTACTGCTCGCTTTCGTTGTTTCAGCTTGTTTTGGATGTCGGCCTTCACATCCACGTGACTAATGCAGGACGTGTGTTACGCTTCAGCTCTCTTTTCACCAGGAAGGATAAACACTCCGGTTACAGCACCTGCAATATGAGCTTCAGGTTTCTCTGCTCGGTGCAGGGAAGAAGTACAGGGACGAACAAAGACGGAGGTCAACACCGCTGTAACATGACAAGTGCGGTAGAAAGAAACAGAGAGGGACAAACACGTAAACAAATAAATAAAGGAACAACACTTTTACAAACCGAACAGGAAGAAGAGCACATATAAATGTTGCAACGAGCGATTATTTGTTTTACTTCATCCTTCTTGTCAGTTCGAACCAGTCTAACCATTTTCCTCTATTGTTTTTCTTCAACAAGGTGTTTCCACCTTCAGAAATGTGGCTCAATTACTGTTCTTGGTTGTTTGCTATGTTCTGTGTAAACTCTGTAGACATGCATCTATATATCGGTCTATCTAGACGGGCTCACTTTGGGCTGTGAAATAGTATAGCCGTTTCCTAGAGTGGCTATGTGTGTGTGTGTGTGTGTGGCCAGTGTTGTTTTTTATGAGCTGTTTAACAGCGAAGGCTGAACAGAGCCATTTAGAACGAGCTGGGTGAAAGGAGTGAGTGCTGCTTGGGTCATAAAAGCATCGTGTTCGTTATGACGTGGGAAGGAAATGTGTAGAATAAATCCAAGGCCTATTAGTGATGCCTGGTCCGCTTTCTTACTTGGTTTCTCACTTCAATGTTCCATATTTCTATGTGTTTTAGGTTACATAATCAGTTAAGGCAGAAGCACTGGTGTCTCACTTTCTTACTATGTGTAAAGTATGTTCAGTATCATATATCAATCTGTCAGATTTGATCATGAAATTAATTACAAATGGTATCTGTGTTTGGAAAATCTATGTTTGGAAAATCTAATTATACAAATATATGAATGTATTTTCAGTAAATGGACAGAAAATAAATCAGCACTGAGTGTTCTGTACAGAGCAATCATTTTGATCAAAAAGCACATGTGGTTGTGATAGTCAGGTATAGAATATTTACCCTGATAGTTATCGTGATCTTAATTAGATTTGAATATGATTAATATGTAATCCAATCAGGAAGGTTTTTAATCTGTTCGAAAGCCCAAGAATGACCTTGCAGGTGTCTGAATCATGAAGGCCTAAGAATGTCCTTGCATGTGTCTGAATCATGAAGCTTGTGGTGTAAAAGATTAAGAATTAACGTTGACTCAGATGATCTGCAGACATCTTCGGTTATGACTTGCTACGCATTTATAATAATGTCTGATTTTTGGCATTTTGGAAGATTATCCATGACTCCATCTACTGTATATATTAGTGATTAGTGATGTAGATCAAGCTGTAATGTTACTCAGAGGTTGTTTGGTCAGAAGACGAGTGTGAGCATGTCTAAAATTAACGGTCAAACATTTCACCCGTGGCAGAACCCTGCAATTATAAACAAAACATGGAAAACAAGTGCTTTTAATATGTTAGAAAAATAATTCCTGGTAAACAGCTACAGCAATTTAAGTTCTTAAATATTTTATATATTAAAGAAAATGCTTGTTTTGCCATGCTGACAATCACACACTGGATATCTTTAGGTTTATAGCTTAATTTTACACATTTTCATTAATAAAGTTAGATCATTTGTTTACTTTCCCTGCTTCACTTCAACTAAATGCACTTACTTTAATTCTATTCTTGAATTCCGAAACATATTTAACCTAAAAATGATTTATTTATTTAAATGATATTCCTTTTTTAAATGGTGCTTTACAGAAACTTTTGTTTGACTTCACCCATGCATTTAGTGACTGAATAAAAAAGTGTTCAGTGAAGAAATTTCATTAACATTCATTCATTCATTCATCTTCTACCGCTTATCCGAACTACCTCAGGTCACGGGGAGCCTGTGCCTATCTCAGGCGTCATCGGGCATCAAGGCAGGATACACCCTGGACGGAGTGCCAACCCATCACAGGGCACACACACACACACACACACTCTCATTCACTCACGCAATCACACACTACGGACAATTTTCCAGAGATGCCAATCAACCTACCATGCATGTCTTTGGACTGGGGGAGGAAACCGGAGTACCCGGAGGAAACCCCCGAGGCACGGGGAGAACATGCAAACTCCACACACACAAGGCGGAGGCGGGAATCGAACCCCCAACCCTGGAGGTGTGAGGAGAATGTGCTAACCACTAAGCCACCGTGCCCCCCATTTCATTAACAGTGGATGCCAAATCTATAATAAAGAAGCGTTCATTAAATTCCTTTTCAGTTTGATATCAGTTTAAAATATCTCAAAACACAATAGGTCTCTTCACTTTAAACACATTTAACTTTAATATTCAGTCCAGGCTTTAGGATGCACTGAAAGTCTTCAAAATCTCACACAATGTGAGGTGTGTGTGTGTGTGTGTGTGTGTGTGTGTGTGTGTGTGTGTGTGTAATAGAAATGAAAAAGCAGGCTAGAGATACAATGTGTGTAGCAGTGGACCAGTGAAGTGTGTGGGGGTGAAATAGTAAGTTATGAAAGTGAAGTGCTGACTGATTCAACTTTGGATTAGTGTACAGGGAAGTAGAATACACACATATCAAAACACTAGGCTACGAGCCCTGTGTTCCTCCACTTAATGAGTGTTTCGTTAAATGACATAGATTAAGGGCGCTCTTGCTGTTCAGGACGGAGCCGCTTATGAGTGTTATGAGGTTAGTTTGAATACATCAGGAATGTTAAAGTCAGTTTAGCTTTCGAGTCAAATTCCACTCATTCAGTCAGTTTAGTGATGAATAACACACACCTCCTCTTCCATCGGTTCATGGATCAGCATGTTTATCAAAAAATAGTCCAATAAGAAACCATGGGTGCTGGAGTGCAAGATCACTGGTTTGTGTTAGATGAAAGTGAAAGGTAAAATATTTCTTCGCTTCACAGAACATTTTATTTAGCTCTGTTAATTTCCCTGGTATATTATAAGGTAAACTGGAATAAAAAAAAAACATCACCAGCACCACCACCCCCAACACTTGTCTTGCAGTGGTGTAGTGGTTAATGCTGTGGAATCTGGTATGCAAGGTCTGTGGTTTGAATGTCTGTGTCCTTGCTCATAAATGCTTGAAGCGGCTTATTGAGGACAATAGTCAACAACATTTTCTATCTTGTACTGATTAGTGTCAAGATATAGTGTCTGAGATGATGTTTTTGGGTTTTTTTTTTTGCTACAGGTTAGGGTTAATTAGGTGAAAATGAAATATAAACAAGCACCTTCTCTCTTGCAGTAGTGTAATGGTTAGTTCCATGGGATCTAGTGTGTGAGGTCCTGTTGTGTCTTTATTCTTTTGGTTATGCTCAGGCTCACTTGGAGCAGTTTAGAGCTCCACAAAAGCCCTGTAGAGGAGTGTAGTGGTGTAGTGATTAATGGTGTGCGCTAGGGTGTATGGGGTCCTTGGTTTGAGCCTCGGTGCTGGTGCTTTAGTTCAGGTTCACTTTTAGACATTTATTAAGACAAAAGTCCCACAACCGGAAATTCTGCTTGTGGTATAGTGGTTAGTGCTGTGGGTTTTGGTGTATGAGGTTAAAGGTTCAAATCTGCCTCACTTGCCTTCTTTTTCTTAATACCCTCAGGTCACAGTTAATTAGACCAAGGTGAAAAGGTGTTTAAAGCAGGGGTTAACGTGTTGTTGTGACTCACATGGATGAGCGTTGGCGTGCGATTAGCGTGGCTGTTTGTTCAGAGCGCTGGTGTGTGTGAGTCTTGGAAGATACAAGTTTTTCCTTTTTAAACAAAGCTTTTGGTCAGGGTTAATTAGACAAAGATGAAAAGATCTTCAAAGAAGCCTGCTAGAATTTACAGGGCATTTTATCTATTTCTCTTCATATTTACCTGGTATAAATAGGACTGTTTTGAGCCTTTAATTTAGTCCAATAAGCAATCAATTCATTTGTCTTTCAATGGTGTAGTGCTACGCCACGCCAAAAACGCATGTTGCACCTTTTATTAAGACAAATGTCTTATAAGCAATAATCTCATTACCTGTCCTGCTGTAGTATAGTGGTTAGTGACATAGACGTTGCTGTGTATATGCCCAGGCTTGAAGCTGACTGGCTTGTTTTTTTTTTTTTTGCAAGTGCAGGTAGTGCTATTTATTAAGACAAAAGTCCCATAACCAAAACACATTTATGTTCTTTAGTGGTGTAGTGGTTAGAGATATGAGCTACATGTGTATGATATTGCGGGTCTGGGTATAGACTTTTTGTTTAAATACCTTCAGGGCCGGTTTAGTGAAGGTGAAATGGTTTTTAAACAGCTTACAAACATGAGCTCCTGTGGCTCACATGGATGGGCACTGGCTTAGAGTTGGAGGATTGTCGGTTCAATCCCCATACAGGGCTCAAAACTACAAGGAGTGAGGTGACAAGAGTGGCCGCAGACAAGATGGCTGATGGGCACTGTAGGTGAGACGGCACGCTCAAGATGGCTGATGGGCACTGTGGATGAGACGGCATGCTCAAGATGGCTGAAGGGCACTGGTAGATGAGATGGCATGACCAAAGGGCACCAGTGCCCATAGTCAAGGCAGCATGTGCAAGGCAGCTGGTGAAAGGGCACTTGCACCCCCAAGATGGCAGAAAGATAAGTGTCAAATGGCTGCAAGCAGGAGGGCTAGTGTGGCAATAGATAGAGTCCCCAGGAAAGGGGGCTAGAAAAAGGAAAGCTGGCCTAGAGGAGAAATTAGCTTACATTTTTGCAAAAACAAATTTATTGAAAGTTAACAAAACCCTCTACTCTCTTTTCACATTCTCTCTCATCTACTCTCTTCACTCTCATTATTCCCAGACAACCAGGGAGTGTATGCTTGAGCCAGACTCGAACCACCAACTTCTCAACTGAGGAGCAAGTATTTTACAACGCCACCAATAATAACAAAAAAAATTACAAATAATCAACAATTGCATAAAAGATTCTCAGAATTCACCCGTTCCCTGTCATAAATTTGGGTATAATATCTTACTTTGGTAAAAAATATCTTGCTAATGAAAAATTACATTGTTAAAGCTCAATTTATGAATTTATTGCTCTATTTCACCACCAGGTGGACAAACAGAGACTTGACAGACAAATTCAAATTGAAATTCTACACAAGACCATTTTAATTCAGAACAGATTCTTCTGGTGATATAATAATAATAATAATAATAATAATAATAATAATAATAATAATAATATAAAACAATACAACTCAAGCATAACGCTCATAGTCTGGCCCAGTCTAGCTGAGTGGTACGATTAACATAAGAACTAGTCTTCCTGCTGACATCTATGAAGTATTGGGTGGCTACTTTCTGTGTTTATCAGTCAAACTATATATATATATATATATATATATATATATATATATATATATATATATATATATATATATATATATATATATATATACACACACACACACACACACACACACACTATATATATATATACATATATATATAGAAAAAAAACATTCACCCACAGACTACCTCAGAGCCCGAGTCCCTCACCGCTTTCCAATAAATGCTGTTCAGCAAACCAAAAGCTGCAAAAATGAATTCTCTTACCTTATATGTCGTGTTTCTCTTCAGTTAAACTCTTAGTTTGTTCTAGCATGTTCATTAGTAAAGGCGGAGATGACCTCCTCATGGGAAAGTAGTCCATTAGCTCTACCGAGTTTGTACCAGCAATGTACTAGTTTGAAGTAAACCCATGCTGGGATAGCAAGGCTGTGCTCTGACTAAATCTGACCTTAACTTCTGTGGTGGTCTCTGATGACTAAGTGGCAGATAGCCAACATGTGACCTGTCCTGACATTTTTATTAAAGACTGTCATCATTAACTAAACAGAATATTTTTTTGTAAAACCAATGATTCCTATGTCAGAAGGACATGCCAGACATTCTGAATTTCCCTGGAATGCCACTTCATGATATAATAATTCTCTGTAGTTAAAAGGCTGTAGTGGTCATCCTGTCGAGTGCAGCATTGTGGACATGCTCCCTGCATTCTGCCTGACAAATGAGTGGCCAATACATAGTGACACGAGCTTCTGTCTGCTCAGTGATCAATGCTTGGCCTTGTGTATACCCCCGACAGGCTCCTGCATAGTGAAGAGCTCTCTAGGGCACTACACTGCAGTAACTCCAAGCTGACAAATTTTGATCTTCCTTGTGGATACCTGGGCCATGGGCTAGTAATGGACAGCTTTCTTAAAAATTTATCCATTCCTCCCCTGGTCCAAAGACATGCATGGTAGGTTGATTGGCATCTCTGGAAAACTGTCCGTAGTGTGTGAGTGCGTGAGTGAATGAGAGTGTGTGTGTGCCCTGCGATGGGTTGGCACTCCGTCCAGGGTGTATCCTGCCTTGATGCCCAATGACGCCTGAGATAGGCACAGGCTCCCCGTGACCCGAGGTAGTTCGGATAAGCGGTAGAAGATGAATGATTAACCCAGACCACTAACATTAATGGCGGATATTGTTTATTGTTTTTTGTCTCTCCAAATATTCTCTAATAACTTGCCTTCCCTTTGTGCGTTTATAACTGTCTCCAAACCATTTCATGTCCTCTGAGCGGCATTTGGATTCTCTGAGTCGTAACATACACAGCCTCCCCAATTCCTCTTGCCATATCTGTTATAACTCTGCCAGATGTCATACACTGCCTTCTCCAGATCAACTCTGGAATCCAAGAAAGATGGAAAGTTTTTTTTCTGCTGATTATACCATATGTTTTGTATTGGTTTCTTGTTTCTGGGAAACTTTAAAATAGAGGTACGTTTTCCCTTTTTCCTCAGAAATCATAAGGGAAGCAAAAACTTGCATTAAATAAATAGATAAAAGTTGAAGTACAGCATCACTTATTATATAAGTCGAAAATGAAACTATTCATTCATAAAAGAAAAATTCTGAAATAATTTCAGTATACTCAATTTAGTATAAGTGGCATGAAAAAAATGTTTAAACTACCTAACAACAGCTTGATAGCAAACAGAGATGAAATTATATTGCATTAAGATAAAAAAAATTCACATGATTGCACAAGGAATGTAGACTGATTGTGTAGTTACATCTAGAGTGTGTTGGACGTTGAGAGAGCATTAAAAACCAGTAGATCTTGATCACCATGTTTAACGGTAACCATTAAGCCAATTCCTACTGGTATAAAACAATCTTCCAGAAGTTTCAATAAAGATAATAATAATAAACTAGGTGGATGCTTTACAAAATAGTTTTATGCAGACCATCAAAACAAAATTGTAATCATATTGTACACAAAAATATATTTATATTGCCGTAGGAGAATCTCCCTTGCCCAAGCGGAGTTGCTTCAAATACCGCCACATGTTTTAGAGAAGACAAGACTGAGAGAAAATCAAATGCAGGAGAGCTGGAGAGTCTGTAAAATAAACTAGTGTCAAGTTTTAGTGCTCTGTTTCCCTATGTGTGTGAGTGTGTGTGTGTGTGTGTGTGTGTGTGTGTGTGTGTGTGTGTGAGAGAGAGAGAGAGAGAGAGAGAGAGTGTGTGTGTGTGTGTGTGTGTGTGTGTGTGTGTGTGTGTGTGTGAATGAGGGGGGGGAAGAGAGAGAGAGAGAGGGAGAGAGAGAGAGAGAGAGAGAGAGGTGTTTGTATTCATATAGTGATTGCATGAATTTGTCTTTGTGTGTATAAACATAGTCTTACTATGTGTGTGTGTGTGTGTGTGTGTGTGTGTGTGTGTAAGAGAGAGATATGCATGAAGGATCCGCTAAACACACTTCCTATTCTCTGTAAATTGTAGTATTTGAACAACTGTGCCCTTTTTAGATGCATCTCCAGTTTCTTTGTCCTTTATCACAAAGATCTTGGGGGTAATTACAGGCAGTTATACAAACAGTGGACAGAGAGAGAGAGAGAGAGAGAGAGAGAGAGAGAGAGAGAGAGAGAGATGGGAGGGTCCTGGTCAAGAGAGCCAGAGAGTCTAGACTCCAGATGTGTGTCTATGGCCCCCATGGTCTTCAGTAAATAGTAGTAAATATCAGCAGCTTGTCATCGCTGTGGACTTGAATACACTACAGTCGCCCAGCAGTGCGTGTGTGTGTGTTTGTTTGTGTGTGTGTCATCATCTCCATGCCCAGGTTGTGCTGTTTCTGTCTCACCAGGCTCAAACTAAATTGTCAGTGTGCAGCAGCACAATTACAGATTCTCAGCCAAGCATCTTTACCAGCTTATTATTAAAAGTCTGACATTAGAATACGGTCTGCATTCAAACGCAGTAACATCTGCTGACACAGCCAGAAAATATAGCTGACTAAATGTAATTGAGTAAACAGAGACATCTCAGGTATAAACTTCCTACCCAGCATGTTCAGCACACAGACACTTTACATTTATGAAGATTTCTGGGGGCTTAAAGGAGATTGTAAAGAAGAGAGAACCCACAAGCACTATCCAAATCATTCATTCAACAATGCACTAAAAAGCTATTCTATATCAGTATCATAGTGTCAAACAGATTAGAGATGGTTAGGGATTTTCTTAAAACCTCCTCATCATCTCCTAGTCATTATCTCGCAGTGAGTAAGGTGACATCATTCAAATTCCCAGGTACTAACACCACAAATCGGAAACAAACACAACAGCCATAATCAGGAGAGATCATCATTGGCTGTTTTTGCAATGGAAGCTGCAATATCTTAACATCTCTCAACTATCTCAGTTTCACATATCCACTGTTGAGATCTTTTTTTATCATCATCAGTAACTGTGTGTTTCAGCTCAGCATCCTCCAGTTTAAGGTCATACTGCAGTGAACTGAACACGCTGCTGAAATCTGCCTAGTCAGCAGCAGCTATTGTTTCAGGAGCTGAATGTCATCAGAACCAAGATATCAGCCAGCTGAGAAAATCTCTGTATACCACATCCAGGGAACTATCTGTTTCAGAAACCCCTCTCAGGTAAACTGTACAGCAATTTGCACATCGCCTCTTGCACATTTTATGTATTTTTGTGCTTATCTGAAAAGTGAAATTCTTGTGTACTTTTACATTTGGTGAATAAAGTCATGCTGATTATTATGAAGTAGCAGAACAGTGCGTAATATCACGCAACTGTAGGTCAAGACATTTAGTTAATGCTCACCTTAATCATATAAAAGTTTCTCTGAATGCACAGACTTCAGGTGGACGGGCTACAACAACAGAAGAATGCACTGGCCTTCACTCCTGTCAGCCAAGAGCAGGAGTCTGAGTGTGCACAGACTCACCCAGACCTGTGGAATTACTATCTGTATTTTACAGATTTTATACTTCCTCGACTTTACCTATTGTACTTAACATGTAGGCATAACATTTAGTAGACCTAGTAATACATTTTATCTTGGCTAAGATTTAGCGCTAGCAAGCAAAATAACACTACTGACATATACATATCATTCTAAGCAACATGTGCTCTGAGTATTTATAATAACTATATAGATAAACGTTTAGAAATTAAATATATTCGTAACTTAATCGACATTGTTTTGCTTCAAGGAAAAGGTTAAGGGAATTGTACCTTTAAGCTGCCCTGTATATTTAAAATAACAGTGCAACTACTTAGGGAATGTTTGCAGGACCGCCTGGTGGATTGAAGGCTATTGCTTGCTATTGCTTTAAATGTAATAGCAAGGAACAATCTCAGGTGAATGAATTGCTCTTTGTTCATCTGTGAGCATGGATATATTTACACTATGCACGTTATAAAAGCCAAAAGCATCCCGTGAATCCTGAATGGCCGGCCAGTTGCCTTGCATTCATAGAGTAAACAGCAACAAGGTGGTGCAACACTCAGCTGTTCAAACACGCTATGAGAAAATGTGAGTGGTGAGTGTGTGTGTGTGAGTGTGTGTGTTTGAGGAGTGTTTGACGATCAGGGCTAGGATATGTACTGAGCAAACATAAGTAACTGCGATAGGCTTTCCAGTGACCTAGATTTTGTTATTGTATGTACAGGTGAGTGTCAATTCATCCTCACTGTTACACACACACACACACACACACACATACCCATACAATAGCAAATACAGGAATGTGATGAGGACACATATGCACAGACCCCCTCTTTGTCATGGATATTTTGACACCTTCTGTGTGTTTTCCTTAGCCAAACTGGCGCAGGCAGAGGGCCTCACACACCCCATATTGTTGAACACTGCGGTGAAACGCTGAGAAATTCTAGGTGATGCAAACACAATCTCCTTCTCCCCACCTGCTGTAATAAACATAAATAGAGCTTTCAGAGCTGGATTAGCAAGTGCTCTTCTCTGCAAAAACAACACATTTGTCAGAACATGAAGACAGCTCGAACGTGCTAGGCTGTACCGCTGAGGACAGACTTGCCGTAATACAGGTTCTGTGGTTACTGTTGAGTAACTGGAATGCGGGCAAATGAAAACAGAGACACATTGAAAGAAGCTGTGTACATCTTATTCTGTCCAAATCAACACTTTTAGGAGAAGTACCACAGTACACCATTATGGGTTACAACCTATATGTTTTTCTCACTGCTTTCAATTCGAAGGCCTCTTGACCCGAGACGTCTATAATTTAACAGCATTACACTGGTATCTTTATTGTATAATACACGACTACTATACATTTTCATATCTTAATTTCAACACAAAAGACCTTTGATTCTTTATCCTCCAAGTGAGTGTGGACATGTTTATATGCCAAATGTCCCCACAAGGATAGGAATATTTGACAGGTTTCTGGGGACAGTGAGGAAAAGTGTCCCCAGAAACCTGTCAAATATTCCTATCCTTGTGGGGACACTTTTCCTCACTGTCCCCAGAAACCTGTCAAATATTCCTATCCTTGTGGGGACATTTGACAGGTTTCTGGGGACAGTGAGGAAAAGTGTAAAAAATCTATACTAGCATAAACTATTATGTGAGGAAAAGTGTAAAAAATCTATACTAGCATAAACTATTATGCCTATAAAAGGACCTTACAAGAATAGTAAAACAAGTGTGTGTATATTTGGAGTAAATAAAAGAAGGAACATGACCGGGACTAAACAAACTGTATTTGTTTAGAATTAACAACTAAAAATTAATTATTTTTCATTTAAAAGTAATTTCCATGTATTTTAGCACATTTGAGTGGGTGTAGCAGTGGTGTAGTGGATAGTGGTGCTTCACAGATCCAGGTTTTACTGGATTCCTCCAGGTGTGATTTTCTGTAAAGAGTGTCTTGAGTCAACTAGTTTGCATGACACAGATTAAAAATGTTGGTGCATTTCCTCTGTCCACCACTTGGAGCGCTGAAATGCCACAAACATGAGTGAGATTGAGAGTTTCAGGGAGTCTGAGACAAGGCAGAACTGAAGAGATGGATCTTTAGGTTGGCTCATTGGTGTGTGTGAGTGTGTGTGTGTGGGTGTGGGTGTGGGTGCATGTGCATCTGGGCTGCAGATAAAGTTGTTCAAAGGCCTAGTCAGTTCTGGCAGCATGTTATCTCATCTGACCAGTGTGTCCTCCCCAAGGCCATGATGAGATCATAAACGTGTTTCTTTATTCATTCAATCATGACTTCATACATTTTTAACTGTGCAACAAAGTATCTAGAAAACTCCCAAAACTTCAAGGGACCTTTTTTTGTCTTTTCATATCAGGAAATTGTAAAATCTGTGTACTTTGATGGGAGATGCAATAATCGTGGTTAAGAGAAGAGAGATAGAGAGATAGAGATAGAGAGAGAGAGAGAGAGAGAGAGAGAGAGAGAGAGAGAGAGAGAGAGAGAGAGAGATCATCCCCCTCATAAAACTGACATCTCTTATCTGCACCCTTTGTATTTGTGTCATTATCTAGTATCTCAGTCAACTAATGATAACCTGAATAAAAGACGATAAGTGCTTTTAAATCTGTAGTGTGTTTTGTGTTAATTAATTCGCAGGTATAATAGCTAGCTAGGCTTAGGATTTTTTTTCCTTGACCAGTTTTAAATTGCTATCGAATTCCCCCTTCCTGGAAGAAAACAAGCTCATCCTTCTTATAAATAGGCCATCTCCTTTGTCTTTTATATCATGATGTTGGATTTCTTTAGGTGTCTGTTACTGTTGACCTTTAAAAATAGCAGAGAGCTTCACAGATTTGTGGTAAAGAATAAATAACTAAATACTTTGTTTTAGCTTTAGTTTTTATCATGTAGTTCTTGGACAATCTAAAAGTTATTTAGAAAAATATATAACACTCCTAAAAATATGTTCACCATCTACATCAATGTTGAACTTATGCTACAAGCCCAGCAGTTATGTTTCCTTCTCTCTTGTCCTCTCCTCTTGTCTCTTCTCTTAACGTCTGTAAAAGCGTCTGCCTGATTGCTGGGATTAGCATGAGCGATTGTGCTACAATGTGGTTCCAATACAGCCGTAATCGCTGCAAACTGCCTCCAGCCCCCACAAGAACTCTCTCCTTCAGTCACTGTTGACACAGCTTCAGTGGGAATACCCCCCTCTCATCCTTCCACCCTTCCATCCCCTCCAGCCGTGAGCCCCCCTCTCTTTCTCTTTCTCTCTCTCTCTCTCTCTCTCTCTCTCTCTCTATCACACACACACACATCAGAAGCCAGCCATCAGGCCCCACACCTGGGCATGTTTGCAGAGGAAGAGGCCTGGGCGGGCGGCCCTCCATGCGCCTGTCGACTGGCTCCACGATGTCTGGCCAGCTGTGAGCTTGGCCTGCCCTAAACCCTCACAGAGGGGGCTGCACACACAGCTGGGGAAGGCATGCTTCCCGAAACACACACACACAGTGTGTGTGTGTGTGTGTGTGTGTGTGTGTGTGTGTGTGTCTGTGTGTGTGTGTGAAAGAGAGAGGCACTGGAAGGAGAATGGAGAGAAAAAAAGAAAGAGTTATTTAGGTTATTTAAAGGCCTGAATGCTGTCTCTGCTGCATACTTGAATACATGTTTGCTTAAAATTTTATTTTCCAGATTTATAAGGATTATTGCGTGCATACAGACTTATATGAGTGATGATAATTATTGCCACATTTGTGCCTTGGACAATCTTTAAAAGATTGCCATAATCAACATGGTTACCAAAAGACGGGAATGAATGTTTTGTGCATATTTTCTCTGCACTGTTGATGTGTTTGCTGATCATATGTACATCAACATCGCTTTTTAACTTCTGCACAAAACTATTCTTTTTTGAGGCATGGCTTTCTTCAATTAACTTTCAACCAAATCATAAATCATGAGTTTCTCCAGGGACATATTGCAATTATTTTGTAACCTTTCTGATTTTGGATGTGGTTTTTTTGGAGCTATGGTTTACTGTACCAGAATGAATCTTAAATCAATCCCTTATTGCTCATGAGGTACACAGTGTGATTGGCCTATAAAAAAAGAGGTTGAGTCATTCAATCCAAATGCAATAAAGTTTTTTTTTTGTTCTGAAAATCAAAACAAGGCATCTAGTCTCCACCACTGTCTCGAGTTACATCTCAAAAACCGCATGCCTTTACGAGATTGAACGGTAATAATTGTTCTCATTCTTTATGGTCCAATTTTATGACTGAACAACAGTGCAAATGGAATCCCTGACTTTCCCTTTCTCTCATTCTCTCCATCTCAGCCTTCACATTACCCTATTGTACTTTCTTTATCCACCAGACAGTCCCTGAGGCTCAAGATTATACAAATAGAGCAATAAGGCCATTTTGGGTTGTTTAATTTAGACAGATTAATAAGATCTAAACCAGGCCAGAGCTATTTTCAGTTTGTGTCAGCTGGCTTGCCACTGGACTGGCCAAATATTTACGTTAACTTTGGTCTGTTAAATGTATTTCTGAGCTCCCAGTTTCACTTTTATCACCAACGTTATAATTAAGGGAGTGTAAATAACAATGTTAATAATGCCTGACATAGATTGTTATCTGAAAGTGAGCTATAAAGATCTGCTGATTGGCTTGAGGGTGTGAACGAGTAAAGCCTTTCTCGGGCCACGCTACACACTTGTAAGATCTCTCATAGGACAGAAGAAAACATACAGAAAGCTCATTCTCACGACTCCGCAATTAGCTCTCATCTGTAATTCATTCCCCTAGTTTAGTCAACTACAGAATACAAGGTTCACATTCTTTCCTTGAGATGTTTAAGACATACGACGTCCCAATGGCTCCTCGCGTCTGGTGCCCATGATGGTGTGTGTTTGGGGAGTTCAAACAAAATTCCTCACAGCTAGATCTCTCAAACGCCAAACCATCATCGTGTCCCTCGTACACTCCTGCTGTCGCACACACTGGCTCACAGACACACAGCCCTAGGAAGCAGATGGGCACAGCAGAGGGACAGCAGGACAACACATGGTGGGAGGTTGTGTGTGCATGTATATGTGTGTGTGGGTGTGTGTGTGTGTGTGTGTGTGAGGACCATGTGGAGGAATGTACATCCAAGTGTATCTCTCACTAACCACTACAGCACTGTGCCTCAGAGTAATTACAGACAAACTTGAAATTCCATACAAACACATTTTTAGTTCTTCTTCTGTCTGGGCTAATTCTTGCACATACACACAAACTACACACAAAACGTCCTGTCCAGTGCCTGTCTCCTGCAGAGCTGCTGACCTCCCCATCTTCAGCATTCCAGTCCAATATGTCCAATTTATCACAGATGTGACTGTGCTACTGTATCGTATGTGCCAAATATAGCTTAAAATTATTTTGTCCTTTAAAGTGGCATAAACCTTGAACTGGACAGCCAGCTGTGGCCTGCTGAGAAGAACAGACACCCGGAGTATGAAAATAACTTCTTCCGTTCCTATTTCTCCCAGACTATTTTGAAATAGTGTGAACATTTGCATATTTATATCTTTACCAAGCATTGTAGCGGTCAACGCAGGTTTGGAAATGGGCTTTGGTTCATATTCTGCTCTGGTTCTACGCGCACAAAAAGACTCGACAGAGATTACTGAACCCAGGTCACCTGCAGAAAAATGGAAAATTCAACAACAAAGTGGAGAGAAAGAAAAAAAAGGACAAGACATTACTGTGGTAATGTGTAAAAAAGAAAATCGGAGAATTCCCTGAGCAAAGCGGAAAGTGGGAATTATCTGCACAGCTGTCCGTGCTGCAGGAAGCCGACCTCGGAGAGGAGCCTCTTCAAGGCCTGATCACAGAAGCATGGCAGGAAGTCCCATCAAATGACAGGAAGTGAAGGCTGCGGAGAGGAAGTAAGCCTGGAGCTTCGGCTCCAGCAAGTCTGGAGCCCTGAAGCGAAGAAGGAAAAGAGAGCGAGAGATAAAGGGAGAGCGAGATTGAGAGAGAGAAAAAGGAAAGAGAGAAAAAGGGATGGAGAGAGAGATTTAGGGCGTAGTGATGTTAGTGGCAGCTGTTCCCACACTACCAGCTGTGTGTTGTTATTCCCTGCCTTGTAAAAAACACACTGGCACCAGAAGAACAGCCTGCTGTCGCCATGGAGCTGCCTGGTCACCACGGTGCATCTCTGTCTGTCTCCTTGCGGCAACAGATGTCTGATGTGTGATGTGTGATGTGCTCCCAGCAGCCTGTGTGTGTGTTCTACATATTTACATCACATGTGCTAAAGTAATACCAGCAGCTTTCTGAAGTTAGATGGTTGCGTTTGGTTTTCACCCATGTCTTACCCACATTAAGATTGTTACACTGACTCATTAGGGAAACAACTGAGAACTTCTATATTTGGGATCGGGGCTATTTTGAGCCCAATTTTTCACAGAGAGAGAATTCCTTGGGAACTTTATATTGCCTTAGACTCAGACTCCACTGAAGTTTGTTAAACTTTATAAAGCTGTGTATAAATTGGGGTCCGTCATATTTTTTTCTTTTGTTACAGCGGTCGAAATTACAACACACCATTATCAAAATGATTATATTTATATTTATATTATTATATTAGCTGTTAACCTCTATGAAAATGTAAAAATCTGAGTTTCAGTAAACAGCCAAGACAATATGGGATATTTGGAAATTTTCAGTTTTTAGTCAAAGGGTTGCTGAGTACCCCTGCTTTAAAGCATATGCTAGTAGTTGTAACCATGTTCATAACATGCTAAAAGCATCACAACACTGGTATTCATCTGTCTCAGCAAACGCCGACCGGAGAAATGGCGATTAACATTTCAATAGTAAGTGTCACCTCAGAAGAGTAGGTGCTAACATGGCTAGTGGAATATAGTCAGTGTGAAATGCTCTTGCTATATCATGAATACAATGGTTGACTCATTTATAGTTTAATGGTGACTGATAGTTACAGTCGCAACTCCCTGGCACAAGGAACTACAGTATATTTCTACAATACAAGTAACCAGATAAAACATTTTAAAACGTTGGTGGATAAAAAAATAACAGCTTCTTGATGATCAGCCACTATCAGACCTTGAAAACAACAGAGTCTGAATAAAAAAAAGAACTTGTGCTAGCTAATGCACATATCTTTGCATGCAAGAACACGCAACCTTTCACGGCTATTATGTAAACCAGATAAACTTAACAAGAACACTACGTTCCATGATTGATGACTATGTATAAATAAGTTATTCATTTTGATCCGTATCATCTGTAGGCCTAGAGGAAGCCCTTGAAATGAGGCTGTGTGTGTGTCTGTGTGTGACATTCACATACGGTGGTATCTGTAATGTGGTAGAGCTGTGCATAAAAGCCTCTGTGTCGAATAAATTATGAATAGTAAATGGATAAGGAATGAATAAGGAATAGGTTTTTCTCCCCCAATGATCTATTTGACCACAGACTTGAGAGAAGAACAGAAAACCACTATACTACCAGCTTATGACTGGGTCTTTTTTTTCACTCAAATAACATTTAAATAACTAAATTGTCACAATAGTTTTCTTGTCTGTGGATGACAGATATGGGACAATGTACAAAAATTGCGCTGATGTAGGTTATTTATTCCACTTTGCAACATAGGAGCAATACAGATAAAAAAATACAAATTAAAAGCATTCCCATTTACTTATACTCTTACAGGAACCCAAGTGGTCCCTATAAGTGTTATCTATCTTACAGAAATGTATCATAGTTTCCAAAACTCTTGCTTTGAGTAAATAATTCATATTTCTTTAAAAATACATGCTTCATTTAAGCGGTGATTGTTGGAAATTTCCATTATAAAGTTCTCTCGAATTCCAGAAGTCTCTTGAGACTTCACACTTCCGCACATGGACCTGCCCAGAACTGGGGTGAGGGGGTATCAGAGGTGCTAATGGGCTAAGTGAAGCGCTAATTGTTGCCTATTCAGGCCTCTCTCTCCGAAAGCATAACGGACAAGAGCCTCAGAGAACAATAGCTAATTACAAAAGTCAGTGGTCACTTGTCAAGACAGCATCTCTGTTTACTTGAGATAAGGACCGTCCCCAATTCCCTGCTTTTAGGAATCTGCCTTCTATAAGTTGCCTGTTTCCAAAGACACAGACACCACGGAGCAACCAGGGTCCGTCCGTGATACTATTAGAGGTCACATACAACATAAATAGAAATGGAGCAGATTTATCAGAAAGTAGCGCATAAGGACAATCCAAGGACAAACAGCGAAACCTTTTTGGATGTTATCAATATACCTCAAGTAGGAGCCATAATAATGGGATAAAGAGACATATCTGTAGCACGGCGTACTGATAATCTTTCATGTTTTGTAATAATTCATACTTTGTAAAATAATTATAATCATAACAATACCAGCAACACCCACATTCTTATACATTCACACAGATATTGGTTCTTTCACACACAGACAATTAGCTCGATGTCCCACTCGATTATGTCTTTGGTATGTCAAAAACATGCTTTTTATCCCCCCGCTACAACCTGGGTCATTTCGAACTCATTTCAAGTGAAGTCTTTGATCACGACGCTGAGTTGCCAGTAACCGCATTCAAAGCGCTCACAAAGGAGGAAGAGCATTTTGTCCAGAAGAAAAGCTAGGTTTCGTTCCCAAAGAAAGCTGGAGTTTAGCTCCTTCCCTCTCTGCGCCATTGTTATGTTAACAGTGCAGTGGCTAAAGAAATGAGCCATTAGCATGTGAAGAAGCCTCTACATCAGAGGACCATACAGAAAGACAAGCTCTTGTTTCCCTCTCCATCACTTTTGGTCATTCATTCACCCCTTCTCATTCAACTCCATTTTGCCTCCCGTTCTCTCTCATTCCTGCTTTTATTATGTTGTTTGTTTCTAAAGATCTACCATCTGCTAAGGCGCTTCGATGCCTTTATGAGATATGGCACATCGTTTCTCTTTCCAAAAGTTGGTTAAATATAGGTACCGACTGGGGACAATATTCATCGTTAATCACAGGCCAAATTATTTTTTTTTTGCAAGGACTCTTTCTATTACAGGGCGACTAAATGTATGCTTCGGATTGAAGACGAATTCATCATGTGAATGGCGTCAGAGGGTGGGTTTAACTGGTGACAGATGTGGAGACCTGGGGCCTATACATGTGTGTAGATTGTGTGAGTGTGTGTAAAGCTAGATGAACATGAGCTCCGAATATTTCCACTCGGCTGTTCTGAAACACATTGTCCGAATAGAGATCAGTAGATTCAGAATTATTGGTATATGGACATATGGTTCCGCTTTTGGCTGGAAAGCTTGTGATACACGGCAAAGAAGAAAACCACAGCTGCTTTTTTGCTAATATTTAGTACCTAAGGTTCTTTATATAACTGCATTTATCTAGAATATTCTGTGGAAAAATAAAGAATTAATTTAGGTAATAATAATGTTCTCTTGGATGAAAGCTAGTATCAGCTGGTATGTGTTGCTTTGCTTTCTTGCCCAAATGTCTCTAGCTCACAGCTCACTAGATTCACAGCTCAGCTAGCTAGCATCAGTTTGCTAGCAAACTAAAATGAAATAATAATTGAACAAAATAAGTCAAACACTAATAAACAACAACAAAACAACAATCATGGTTTCTGATTTTGAAATCAGTTTCTTTTCTGCAACCGTCAAATCCAAATGACAAAAAAAAAAAGTTGAATATTAAATTCTAATTCATGATAAATGTATCCTGAAATAATAAGGTGTGACAGGAGTGTGTTAATGCTGACACACAGCCTGCTCTTCTCCAGAGGCTAAAGACAGCTGTGTCAAAGTCACCCCACATACACACACACTCACACACAGAGTTACTCACTCGGTGGAGAATGTAATCCTGGAAATTCAAAAGTCATGCTGTTTGTTTTGTGTGTGTGTGTAACGGTAAACACAAAGACAGCTGGGTCAGTGGGAAGATGGAGGAATGGTTGACTGGTCATTTACAACATGTACCTGTGATTTCTGCTGTGGTGAAACGTCACAGAGAATGCCTTTAGCAGCCACAATGAGTCAACACACACACACAAACACTCACACACACACACACACACAGGCGAGTGTAAAATAGGGAGGATGACTCACTCCTGCACCTGCTAGGGCGTCAAGGCATTTTTCTCAGTAATAACACTTACAAGGGTGGAGTGAAGGCACAGAAAGAGGAGTGCATGAGAGAGAGAGAGAGAGAGAGGGAGAGAGAGAGAAAGAGAGAGAGAGAGAGAGAGAGAGATGTAAATTCACACTGCATATGCAGCTATACAGCTAAAAAGATAGAGGGGTTTAAAAAAGTTGGAGGGACTTTTAATGTATAATATTAATAGTCTTTTGGAGAAAAATAAAACGTGTTATTTAAGGAAATTTTAGTATTGATCCACCTTGGTCTGTATATATGTGGGATATCTGTATGGGATGTGGTAGCTCAGTGGTTAAGGTGTTGGGCTACTGATCGGAAGGTCATGGGTTCGAACCCCAGGTCCACCAAGCTGCCACTGCTGGGCCCCTGAGCAAGGCCCTTAACCCTCAGTTGCTCAGTTGTAAGTCACTCTGGATAAGGGTGTCTGCTAAATGCCGTAAATGTAAATGTAAATATATGTATCCGTATTAAGATTCATACCCAGAGTGCGTGTGGCCAAACCATACATTTAATTTTTAACCCCAGGTGTTATTATTTTTTATTCTATCTGCTTGAGACATTTTCAAACATTTCTATTTTGCAAAATATCAATAACAAATGCACAAATGTCCTGATGCACACTAGTCTACTGACAGTCAAAATCACAAATTAATTTCTGAACATCATGTATTTAACTATCAATTGGGCCAAATTTGTAAAATGATGTCACGTGTAAATGTGTATGTCACATCTCTACATCAGTGGGTGGTGGCATGGCTTTCGTCAAACCCCAATTACAGCCAATCATAGCCAATTAGAGAGATGATAACCGATCTGTCACATTACCTGAGCAGCGTTTTGAATGACGTGGTCACTGGTTTCATGAGTTCTGACCAAACTGGTTGAAAAAAATATTGGGTAAGAGTTTACAAAAAATTGTGAAAAAAAAATCGCTGTGTGTCGTGTGGTTCTGAGCATGAGTCTTCAGCATGCATTACAACATACATAGCATTTGGTAAAACAAACTAGTGAGACATAAGTACATTGCAAATAAGTCTGTATAATTAGTTTGCAGTAAGTTCGAGTCGTCCATGGTGAGACGTTCTTGAAAAACACAGCATCAGGATCTGCGAGGCTGATTATTACTGTGTGTGGTCCAGGCCTCACACAAACCGAACGCAGGAGTTAAGGATTTCATCACTGGTCCCACCACCTGTGTTTTTTTATTCATTAAATAAAGGCTTAGGGGTGATGCCTCTCTGTGTCTGTACATGCATGCGTGTGTGTGTGTTTGGTTTTGCAGGTGGGATGGCTGTGTTGAAGCCACTTGTAGGTGTAAAGATAAAGCATATGCTTCGCGTGTGTATATGTGTATCGGAATGTGTGTGCACATGAGAATGAATTTGAAGGAATGGAGGCTCTTCTGGTTGCCAAGCGCACGCCATATGGGCGGCCGGTGAGGGTGTAGCTGAGGTTTGTTCCCAGAATTGATATGGTAATGAGAGTGGCTCTCTTTCACTAAGCACTGGAGCTTCATTCTAAAGCACACACACACCAAACAGGCTGTGGTACAGGCCACCTCCACTCCACACAGCTTTTCCAACAGGCCTAAACCACCTGTTTGATTTTCCCATGAAGGGAGGGAGCGAAAGAGAGAGAGAAAGAGGAAGGGAGGGTTGAGGAATGTGTCCTGCTTTTGTCACAAAGTGTCTGCTTCCCTCCATTCTCTTCCTTTACATTCCTGCTAACGCCCCTCCACACACATAAACACACACAAAAGCACAAAGAAACAAGTGGCACCGAGCTCACAGATGGACGAGAGCACAGATGTAGAGACACTAGAAACACGTGAGAGCACACATATAGCACTCACGCCTTCTTTTGTTACTGTAAACAGCTAAGACTGTAAAAAATGCGAAACGAGCATAAAAATTAGGACACCCTCCTTTTCTAGTTGTAGGTAATCACATTCTAAACAGTGTGTGTCAAGGGTGAAGTGTGTCATATTTATATGATGACACTTTTGAAGACTGGACTTTTACTCTGTTATATTTAACAGATCTACTAACTGTCATTGCATTGATGAAATATATGTTTATTTGTGCTTTTAATAGAAATTATTTATAAATGCGACAGTTCTTTCTGTTGGCAAGTTTCTGTTTTTTAATAAACAAACTAAATAGAATAAATAGGATGAGCAATGACTTTCATTTAAATGAAATTCTTCATAATCAACAGATTTGTGAGCTTCATTTTGAGTTCAACTTTGGTGAACATCACATCACTGATGTTCAGCACTCTTTACCAGGATTTCCTCATTCTCACCACAACATTGTTAGCCACAGCAAAAATGCTTTGTCATGGCTAAATTACTAACTGCCCTGAAATGGGGGTTTTTATTCCCTTTCCAATGTTCCGGTCCCTCCTATTTCCCAAGGAGATGTGAACTGCACATTTCTAGCGTGACTACAGCTTTATAGCGATTCACATGTTGGTGGCATGTTACTCGTTAATAAAATTTCATATTACACACATGAACCCCGGCACAGTGTTTTAATGCCCCAGCTCTATTCATCATCATGATGCGTTATGCCAGTAAATTGTCTGTGTGTGTCTGACAAAGACAGCTATAATCACTACATGAATGATTACAAAGTGACCTACATTGCAATGGCTTGAACAAGTACTCACCCCTGTGGAGATCATGTGACACTTTAATTGCACTCCTTTCACCTAATTATGTCCCCTCTGATGGCAGATAGAGCTGCACCTGAATCAATTTACAAGTTTCAAGGCAACAAGGGTGAGTAAATCTTTTTTATATTTATTAAAGTCAATTTCATATAGATCGATGAAGGATCTATGAAATATACTATAAATTATGTTTATTTATGTTCCAGGTGATAAAACAACCCAGTGAGGAAAAGTTTAAGGGGGTGAATACTTTTGCATGGAGGCTGTTTATGGCTCAAACGCTGAGAATGCATTTCTCTGCTGATCCGCCTGTGCGTGTCTGTGGGAGAAAGGGCAGAGATATGTTGCTGTACAGATGCTCGAGGAAGTAGAAAGAAAGGGGAGTGTGTGTATTTATGCCGCGGATGCATTCCTTTGCTGGGAGAGTGCACAAAGTTCACAGACAGGATGCATCCTATCTATCCATCCTGCTCTCTCTTTACACTCTATGTACATATGTACAAAATTAGACCCTCACATCTATCCTCAAATGTTATAGAAGACAACGTTTAACCGCTGGTCCGGATGGGTGTCGTCTTTACCAACATGGCCATGATTCCATCCACAGAGCATTGGAAATTGAATTGTTGTGATGTGTATGAAAACAAAATAAGCCAGCGGTGGTCCATGGAGCGGGAGGCTGATAAACTGTCCATAGCCACAGATGGGCTAGTCAGTATTTGTATACCTTTAAAATGACCGCCAATAAAAAATTTTAGCTATGTAATAAAAAAATTAGGTATAAATAATAATATGCTAACAGGGTGTATATAAAAATTTCTATAAATGTTAACCATTACATCCCAGTAAAACTGTTATATATATATTCATATAAACCCATGCTCACGCCAGAATTTTCTCAAACCACTTCAATTCACATGACTCTGAGATTGACGGCTTAAGGCAACACTGCTGGTGGTTTCACATGGGTGGAATAGATTACAAGCCTCACCTGTAATAGTGTTAAAGCTTTAGGCTAAACACCTGTGCACTCTGTGCATGTGTGTGTGTGTAAGCAAGGAAACAGCACAAGGCACAACCACACCTGACACAGGTGGGGCCCTGCTGCCTTTCCACAAGCCTGTTTCATATCCAATGTAGTTTCAGTAAAGGAAGGAAGGCAGTGAGTCAACACTGAGCTATTCTGAAGACTACAGAGTCCTCCAGTGCCAAAATTTGATCTTGTTGATCCTGAAAGTTGTGCAATCATGTAGAACAAACATGACATTGATGTTTCACAATTGATACAAAGAGGATAAAACAACCCATGCTATGCTATCATAATTACTTATTATAATAGTATAGCATTATTATATTTATTATATATATTTTTCTACTTAGGTATTAAAATAATATTCGTCTATTAGGTTAACATAATGTAAGAGTATAAAATATATTATTGATTGTATTGATTGATTGATATGATTATAATGATTAAACTTCAACACTATAAATTAATTCAAAATGGTTACCAAAGGTTTGTGTTTATGGAACGTTATGTTGGTTACACCAATGTAGTCCTGGAATGAAAGTGACAACTGAGTAATAAAAAGTCCCAAATGAGTCCTGAGTAATTCAAGCATAGTTAAAGACCCTTGAGACTACCTAATTGTCCAAAGTGAGAACGCCTTAAAATCTAGAATAATCCAGATTATATATGTGCAATAATTGGGACAAAAGCATTGAGGAGGCCTGTGTCGTATCCACTTGTCAATGGCATCTATAGGCTTCTCTCTCTCTGGCAACCAGCACAATACATGCTAGAGAACACAAGGCTTCCCATCCTGGGAGACCGACACTGGGATAAGAACAGATTTGAGGAATTAATCTTAGCGCGGGACTGATGAGGACACAGGCATTGTCCTCCTCCAGCACTCCTCACACTGAATAGAGCTCTGTGAAGGGAAAACAGCTGCTACCACTATGCTCCTCTCTAGCTTCAGGGCTGTGCAAAGGACAGGCCATGGGTCAGCTATATGTTTTTGCCCTCAGTAAGCGAGAACTGTGTTAACAAGCAGAGAGCTGGAGTTCATGCTGGTTCATGAGAACTAGCGCAAATTCCAATACACTGTCACCACAAATGCTATACACAAAAGAAAAAACACTTGTAAACACTGGCAGGTATTCTCATCCTGAAAACCAGAACATTTTAAATATGGCAGCAACTAGTTATGAAGAAAACAAGGTATGGACCTTCAAAAAGTTCACAAATCCTCACATAATCCTTGATTACTTCTTTATGTATAGCTTTTACAAGATGCTACACTATCAGATGCTGGCAATGCTAGATTTGTGAAACCTGGCATGTTTAATGGATGTTTTTTAAAAACAATATCTGTAAAACAACTATTAAAATTATTTTGTTAAGTACCCTAAAGCTACAAACTTATCATAAGGACATCCCCACACTCTTTATTTTAATTACAAAAATACAAATATACATACTATTTTGTAACAGCTCCATTTCCTCCTCCATGTACTGTCTAGCCAGCTAACCAGCTGCTAATAAACTAGCTTGTATTATCCCATGTGAATAAAGTTTGCATTTCAATATGTGAGTAGATTTGTTATTTTCTCAATAAATTAATAGTATCTAAAACCAGGTTTTCTAACAAACTTGTTCAAATATGCCCAACTGGCCACAGTTTTTGGTATCACTAACATTAGTTGCATTTTCTAGCTACCTAGCTAGCTTAGCATACAGGATCTGGGTTCAAAGGTCTAAAACTCCAATCATTTGCATCAGATGTGATTCAAAGCCATGAAGCTTATTAGAAACTGAACCTATATGTAACTCTACCTGAATTGTACTTACACGGTCTCAGGTGAATTCCCAGGTGAAGGCCGTAAAGTTCAATTTAAGTCTGCGAGGGTGAATATAGGGATGTGTTAACAAAATCTAGCTAAGAATAAAACTATCTCTTGATTGTTTGTGTGTTATGTTATTTATCATGTAACTCCACTATGTTGTATCTACACTTGAGTGACACACTGAAGGAAAAATCAGTGGCTGTGGGAGAGGTATTGATATTCTCATGACTGGTCAATTTTAGGGGCTATTTCAATACCGATATGAGTAGTCCCTTCCAGGAAGACTCTGCCTCATCTTCAGCACACAAAGGCACACTGAATAGTTGAAAACATGAAAATTATGCAATAATATCTTATGGTTACCTGATCTCAACTGAACTTTTGAATCTGAATCTGTCTAGTACAGTTCCAGAGATGTGTAGCATATAGACCAAGGTGCATTAAAGATTATCTGGTGGCTTGTGGTGACAAAGACTTGACTAAAAATGGTGTTGTTTTTTCTTTAATTTGTCACCTTTCTGTAAGTACACACGTGTTGAATCCTAGTCTGCACCTGTGCTATGTTAGTTATGTTTTGTCATGCTGTACACCTGAGTAAAATGGAAACCAATGTCGAACTCAACTGAACTTGCAGGTGCATGACAAATTCGCCTTCCTCTTAAAGATACAGGTCACTGCGAAACAAGTAGAGTAACTATTTGTCACCAAGACTGAGGATATTTACAATACCACTTCTTTCTTATTACATAACACAATAATAAAATAAAATATGTACGCTGTTACACTACACTCCCGGTCAGAAATGGAGAAAGCAGCAAGCTGTGTGGGGAGTTTAGCTTCTGTATCCTTCCCTGCTGGTGGTGACAGCTGCCTGGTAGCAGAGGTCTTTCCCTCCAAAACTTAGCCATTATGCCCCAGCTGTGAGCAGCTGGTCTCCACGCACACACACAAACTCACATACACACAGAGTCCTGTCTTCTGTTCATTCAGTCATACAATGGCAATGTGATGTAAATTAGGGAGAAACAAGAGGATTCACATCATTCACCTTTTGAAAAAAAAAAGAAAAAGTATGAATCCCAGTTTATGTAAACAAATCAAGATTTATGCAAAAGTCCACCATTATTCCACCATCTGGAACGCTCAATAGATTTTCATTACATTGCCATAAAAGAGTTTTGAAAAATAAAACCGCCTTATTTTTTCCCCAACAGCATTTCCCACATCTGCTCATCTTAATATAGATATGAAAACATTTCATTCATTGGCATAAACTCTCAAAAAGCTAATGAGTAATTCTGTAGCTCCTCTCCAACCAGCTGTCAGGGTGTAAACACAGCTCTCTCTGTGATAGTGTTTATGACCCTCGCTCACACACTAATTACACACTCCAAACAGGCAGTTCCAAATAGATGATGCAGTTGCAGATTAACTATTAACTTCAAGAGGAAGAAAACTTGCCAGTGAGCCTGAGAAAGAACTAACGGATGAGAGTGGGGTTGGTGATGGTGGTGGTGGTGGTGGTGGGGTGGAAAATACTCTCACATTATAAGATTTGCAACAAGCTGCAACACTGTCTCTCATTCATGTCCCCCGGCCACCCCACCCTTTCTGTCCTCTCCCCTCCAAACGGTTTCTCTCCAGCCGAGTGGAAACTATCCGGACACACAATGCCCGCTCTCTGAATGGAACTCTGGCGTGCCACTGGTGCTCTGTCACCAGCAGATTGGGAGCTAATTAGAAGCCATTAAGACCCTTTGATAGTACGTGGGAGCCGAGCAAGAGGGCCTTGGAGAGTTATCTGTGTGTATTTGTGTGTGTGTGGGAAGCTGGCCTAGGGAAAGGCCAACGCTAGCAAGCTGTTGCTTATGGGAGAGCTCATAAGAGGGTCAGGTGGTTTGCTTTGGATGTCCAATATAGTAGAGCCTTTATATACTGTTACAGGGACATTGAGTGCTTTCTCGTGTCTGTGTTATGTGAATGAAATGCATTGAAAATGCTGGCTTCAACACTGGATGACAATCAAAAAAGGATTTGGAAGACTTAAAACACTCAAACACTTGAACACTTATTGGAAAAATAAATGACAACTTAGAGTAACTATCAATAAAAAGTTCTAGGATTAAGTGTTAACACGATGTAACTAAATAACAAGTAATTCATTAATTAGTGAGATTTACCTCACAAAAACACCAATTTATAAATAAATAACTCCATTAATAACCCACTCACAATTTATAAACCCATCCAGGGCCACATAACACAAACATTCCTCCACTTTGTGCATGTTAGAGACACTGGTCTCTCACATTGTTGCCTCTCACAGTCATTTTAATCACACAGGATATGATTCCCTTAGGAATGATTATTACTCATTCTTTGGTGTGTGTGTTGGGGGGTGAACAGAGATGTCACTTCTCTGAACCAGTCAATTAAGGCATGGACTGCAAGGGCTTGACATAATAAACGATACTTCTTTATGGATGGTCTGTCTTCACGTGGTGAAGGGGAATGTTGTGAAGATGAAAGATGTTTGAATGTGACATTTATATATCATTATATAGCAGTGACTCCTGTATGAATGATGCTTGAAATCTTATGACTGAATTTCATCCCTTCACCGCTATAGGTTTATACTATAGTATAAAGTATGGTAATAGCTATATGTTTATACTATACTATAGTATAATAAGTATGAACTGCCCAGAAGGAATAAAAAACTCCACCCATTTTATGTTTTAAATAAACTCTATGTTTAAATACAATTTATATCATTATTTTTATATACCTTTAATATTATTTGTTTAGATCTAAACTCTGATATATGGCAGGGAACGATGCACAAAGTCTCCTAACTGTGGGTTTACAATTTTATACTTTGGATCATTTATTTAAATGCGCAATTGCACTCCTCAATGTTTCCTACAGCAAAACACAAATGCATATACAGAATCATAAATTACACTATTCATTTAATATGCACTAAAAGTTAAAAACTGAAAATTGCTGTTTTATGAAGCATATCTTCTGAAAATGTCTTGTCTGATAACTTTTTACAGGGTTCATATGCATGAGGGGCGTAAGCATTTCCATGCAATATGTTTCACTTTTTCTTTCTCCCCTCCTCTTGCCTTGATGTGGGGTAAACAGGCTCTGAACAGTTCAGGCCAGCTGTGAAGGCTTATTGTTGGCTGTCGGTAGGAAGTGCTGATAGCTTGTGCAGCTGAACAAAAGGCTGACTGAGCGAGTGGAGGAGCGCTCCAGACTTGCCGGCTCCAGCCCAGATTTCTCAAGCTGTGGTTCATCCTGTGTACTTGTGCTCTAACTAGAGTGCTCAGGCTGTAACTGGTCATATCCCAAACCATTAGCATGCTTGTGAAAAAAACATTCTAGGCAAAATACATCCATAGCTGGACTTTTCCTTTTCCTAGAATTCCATTTACTGGCATTTTTGACTACTTCGGATGGAATACCCTGTGCTGATTACTGTTATGATCACCTGATTAGATCAGGGTATTGAATTTATTTAGCACACAATGATGTTATCTAAAAAAAAAATGCACATGTCTTTTGTGTGACGTTTACATGCATGTTCTAGTTTCTTTAATTAGTTGCAAACACTTGTATAACATATAACAGTTAAGTGAGATAAAAACAACATGAATGATTTCCATATGTGTAACCTACTGGCTGTCTGAAAGGTTAACACACTATACCCAGGACATAGGCTATGTACAGTGTATGGCTGATATTTTTTCAATTTGGCTTCATAGGGAGTAGGGCATAGGCACGATCACTTCTGAATGGAACACTCTCATTTCCATTGTGTTGTGCCTCCTCCCTGTGACCCAGCCTGTGACTCCTTCTGAGTGCTGCAGGCAAAAAAAGTTTTTCGAGAATTAATTTGGTGTTCTGCAAAAGCCAAGCAGCCACGCATTCATGCATGCATGATAACTTCTTTTAGTTTTGTTTTAATAAACTGATTTCTGAAAAAAAATTATTAAAAAAGGATGCAAAAAAAAAACCAAAAAAAAAACAATGCATGATAAATAGAAAAGGAAAAAGAAACAAACTGGAAATTTAAGTTTTTGCAGTTTTTATCAAAGCATCTTTGTAGTCTTGCATACTCGACAAACTATTTTTTATTCCCTTTTATCCCCAATAAACTAATACAACATAAAAATTCAAGCATGTGTAGAATGCAGCATTGTGTGACGGAATGCAAAGCTATTCCATGATAATTTATCATGATATTGCATGCATAATAAGTATTATAATAATACTTATATATTTTATATATCATTTTGCATGAAAACAAACCATGATAGTCATTATTATTAATAGTTTTATTAGAAATGTTACTTTGCCCTATTTATATACGTGCAGACTCTTAAACTGAGCTGAATAAAAGTTTATACAACTTCTAAACTGTACTCTATAAAGTTTATTATGGTAAGTAAGCTCGTGCAGAATGCAAGCTGGTCTGGGGAAATGCAACAAGGAGATAATAAAAAAAAAAAAAAAGAAAATGTTTTGCTTCAAAGGTGCACTTTAGGGTTCTTTTTAGACTCGAAACTCTGCCTGTCTTCTTTTTTCCCGCACTGAAAGAGGCTCTTGAAGCGCTCAGGCCACAATGGCCGTTTTGCAGGTGCGCTGCGCGGTAATCGCATCAGAGGCTTTGGGTGATAAATGCTCACAGCCGGCTTGTTCTCAGGCTCGGCGCAGTGCAGGTGAATGGAGCGCGGCGGAGGGGGGCGCGCCCCCGGTGTTTAGAGTCACTATGGAGACCGCCCGCGCGGCGCCAGCCTGACAGGCGTCAGCGAGCGAATGAATGGGTGACGTCACGGCGCTGGCGCCCGGCAGTCTGCGGTGGCTTGTTTGGACAATCTGAGGAGGGAGAGAGAGAGAGAGAGAGAGAGAGAGAGAGAGAGAGAGAGAGAGAGAGAGAGAGAGAGAGAGAGAGAGAGAGACACAGCGGTGCCATATCACCGAGTTACAGCCGCCCGCTCAAGGCGAAGCGCAGCAGCAGCAGCGTGTGAAGGAATTCCGAGGTGTCCAGGAACATTTTGTTCAAAATAAATAAATTTATTTATTTATTTATTTATAAACTAAACAGTTAAAGGAAAATATCTTCAATGTTTATATACTACATAAATAAATGATTAAAACAAATAATAATAATTAAAAAATACTATATAATAAATAAACTTTTGGGACAGAAATCCATTGGTGCATAACTTGCATAATAATAATAATAATAATTAATAATAATAATCTTAATAATAATAATAATAATAACAACAACAACAACAACAATAATAATGATGATTATGATGCATTTTATTTATAGTGCATATTTTGTGCTTATTTGGTATCTTGTAACGTGACTGTAATGTAAAATAAATGCATTAAAATAGCTTGACTATAAAACCTAAGCTTCCGAGCTGAAAGATACTAAACATGTGCTACTAATAAGGTACCAGTGAAGGGACCATAAAAAAGTGTACTTTTTTATTTTAGTGAGCGAGCAAAAACGTGTCTGAAAAATATAATGATCTGGATTAAGGATTGTGCTGCCAGAATCTCAGCCTCATCTATGAACTGAGATCATAGGAAAGGTTAAGGGCTCTGTGCTTATGCTCACACATGCAAAGGCATCATGATACACTGAGAGGAAAATGAGACAGTTTAACACCAAGGTTTTGTGCTAAGTGTTTTGGAATTTGCCACAATATGTAGGATGGTTTTGTGTGAAATTGTTCATCCTTTTGTGATAAAGCACTCTGTTCTCTCTCTCTCTCTCTCTCTCTCTCTCTCTCTCTCTCTCTCTCTCTCTCTCTCTCTATCTTCTCCCCCCCTTCCTTCTCTCTCTCTCTCTCTCTCTCTCTCTCTCTCTCTCTCTCTCTCCACCTGCAGATTCCCTTGGCCACGGACAGCTGGATTTCCACACATCATGCGTAAAAGACACACATTTGTTTCCATTTGTAACACCATTTCCCCCTCCCCAAAACTTGTTGATTGTAATCTCGATAAGCAAAGCCGCTCTCTGATTGGTCAGATGAGGTGTAGCTTTGACTTTTCTATTGGCCCGCTGCTCAAAACATGCGCGTTGTAGCCACGCCCCGACGCGCTGGAACGGAATAAAACGCCTGCTGTGTCGCGTAAAGCGGCATGTGACGATCTGTCAGCTGAGAAGCAACTCTTCCTCTCTTCATCGAAAGGACTAACCAAACAGCGAAAATGAAAGTTGTGGGATCTACATGCGCCCTGAAGAGCAAGGTCGGCGGGGACGAGGTGGTCCGCTGCCTATCGGATCAGAGCCTGAGCATCTCCAAGTGCAAGCTGCCGCTGCTGGATGAGCACATGAGCGTCTTCCTGCAGGACATGAACAGCTGCTACAGCAAGCTCAAGGAGCTGGTGCCCACGCTGCCTGCCAACAAAAAGGCTACCAAAGTGGAGATCCTCCAGCATGTCATTGACTACATCTGGGATCTTCAAGTGGAGCTGAACGAGCCAGGAAAGAAAAGCTCATCTCCGCGCAGTCCCCTCACTACTCTTAACGCAGAGCTTGCCAGCATCTCTGTCGAGGTAAATATACACATACGATATAACACAGGACTTACTGGCAAACTGAAGGAAGAAAGCGAGCAAAGTGTCTAACCTTAAGTGTCTTTTCTTACAGAATGGCTGCTCTGACGACAGAATTGCCTGCCGTTAAGAAAGAAGACTCACCAGACAACTCACGTATCCATTGGTGCAAGTGAGAGCATCATGACCAAGAAAGAACAAGACCTACTGTTTCACCTTGAATTGTTTGGTGAATCACCAGGTGTACAGCAGACTGGGGTCAAATGTAGGAGGACGTTCCTCCGGCAAATCCAATCTGAAATATGTGGTGGTGATGATGATGATGATGATAGATTCTTCATACTTCACATGGGGTGCAACTTCAGCACAGATGGCTGTCTGCTGTGGAATCCACGGCACCGTTACCAACACGCAGCCCTGCCCATCAGTTTCTTATTGTTGCTGTATTATTTTGTATTCTGTAGAGTTTCTCTCCAATGCTTTTTTATACGATCACACCTTTAAAAAAGTTTTATAGTGTTTTTATAAAGCGTCGATTTCTCAGATTGCTGAGCAAAAAAGAATGTATTGTATATTACAATGAACGTCTTATTGTGTTTTTTACAATGTATATCTGATGTTTTTTTTATTAAAACAAGATAAAAAACCTTATTTCTGACTCATGCCTTGTTCTGTCGGGGGGGGGGTGGTAATCTGGGTGGGGGGTGAGAACTTATTATGCGTAATAAGGTGGAACACGTATAGACACTGATTCCTTCATCCATCAAATGGCTAAAAACGAGTTATTAAAAATTTCACTCACATAATAAACATACCGTCTGTACAGTCACGTGTAAAAAAAAAATATATAATAATCGAAATGAAGGAAAGAGAGACCGCAAGACATAATCAGACACCATGATCAGAAATGGTCCAATGTAGAGGACACAGAATCAGATCATAAGGATCTGGGTAGGCAAAAAAAAAAAAAAAAAAAAAAAAAAATTTAACTGAATGGTTAATTTATTGCCATTTACACGTAGATTAAAGGCTTATTTTCACACATGACAGTGATCATCTCAGTGTAATTGGTTAATCCTTTTGCTTTCACCATTTTAAAGGGTTTTTTTTTTTAGTCCAGGAGCTAAAGGGTTAAATGTGTTTCAGAGCGCAAAAGCGGATCGTTCTAAGATTTATTCGGTCTCCTCGGTGCAGTGTTTTCCCTCATTTCCCTGCGCAGCTGCACGCCTCGCCAGTGTGTGTGTGTGTGTGTGTGTGTGTGTGTGTGATTGTGTGATAGCTGTGTGCCAAGCGCACGGAGTGAGGGAGGGGGAGCGCGCAGACTGAGCGGCGCCGCGGCGCACCTGGGGAGCTTCAGGTTAAAGCGCGCCACATTCCAGCGCGCACAGCTGATTGAAACATTAACAAACAGTAAAATCCACAAGAGCCCCGCGGCCGCAGATGCGCCAGGAAGACGGCCAAAAGGAGCTCTCAAACCCCTCTGGACACTTTCTCACACACGACTACAGCGGAACGTTTAATAAGAAAACCGAAACAAAGCTAAAATGTACATAGAAGTGCTATACATATCTAATATGTTGGCCTTTTTGTTTATTGTTATTATTGCACCAGACGCACAGAGACAACACATTTGGCTCGTTCAGAAATCCATGTGTCTTTCCTAAACAATGTTTATTCCCTATGCATTAAAAAAAAAAAGTGAAACTCTAAAGTTTCTTAGCCTGAAACACTCATTTTCTATCCATATATTTCTTTCTTATAGGTGAAACACATTGTTCTGGTCTTTTACAGACTGAGAAAAAAAAAATGTGATTGAACAAAAATAGTATTTAAAAAGGTGGATTCTATCATTGTAGTGTTCTACACAGACACTTTAACCATGCCTGTGTAGACATGAGATGAAATAGAATTTAATGTCTTGTTTAAGACATTAAATTCTTAAACTTGTTTAATGCCTGTAATTAAAAGAAATCCTTGAAAAGTTCATTAGATAGTTCAGCTTCTCATTCTATGTTAAATACTTTGAGTAGGTTTTTACATGGACCATCATTGGTTCCATCGTAACCTTTAATTATCCAACACCACTGAACAAATAGAATACTGAACAAACCATTAAAATGTCTTCTTTTAAAGGGTCTTCGAATGTTTATTGAGTAATTAAGGTTTCTACTCAGAACTCCTTATGATTGGGGAAACACTCTTGTAGGCTTTGACGGAGAAATTTTATGTGTTCTTCTTGAGGGACAACTTAAGAACCCCTAAGGGATCGACAATTTCTAAGAAGTAGTTTCTGCTGGATTTTTTCTAAGGAAACCCTTCAATGTTCTACTTAAGTAGAAAAGTAGATTATTTCCCCATCAATTTGGGTACCAAGAAGAACCAGATCAGAATGTTACCTTCCTTACCTACCTTCCTTAACCACCCCAAAAAAAACAAAAAAAAGATTATGGTTATTAAGAATTTATATTAAATTCTTATAAGCTGAGCCTCATGCTTGAATGACAAAATAACCCTAACCCCAAACACTAGTACAGAAAATCCCTTTTTGCTTGTTTTTTGCGCCACTATGTGGCCAAAACCAGTATAGAAATTAAAATGTCAGAAGTTCCAGTTAATAAATCATGTTTAAATATAAATTTTATTTACAACAATATCAACAACGAGGAAAAGAATAAATTGTATTGCGATTTACATCCGGTAAAACATCAGCTTATTCGCTCCCTTGTCCACATAAATTAATCAATCAGACCCTTGCCCAAAACTCAAAACATTGTGATTTCTTATTTCCAAATATATTTCATGATGATCCAACATATTCTACTTTAAAATAAAAGAAACAAATTGATTTCTTGCTTAAAGATTTTAAGAATGCTTGGAGAGAAAAGACTGATATGTTAACGGTTTGTTTTGTTATTTAAAAAAAAAAAAAAAAATTGCTCTATGAACTGGCCTTGAAAATGTATTACATTGGTTGGGTACAGCATGTAGTACAAAATCATAATAAACTTATATGATATGTACCTTGCACTCTGTTTATTCACACAAAAAGACTACTGGTAAGGTTAAAATTTCAGCAAAGCAATGAAACATCTATATCTTTGGATTGTGCAATTTTTTAAAGGTAGATTTATAAAGTCCCAGCTCTTAAAAGTGAAACCATCGATGATAGTAACAGCTAGCTCACAGAGAAAGGCTGAGCAAATAATCGTCTTTGTCCATAAAATGTACAGATAAAAACACAAACAAAAACCGTGATGTCCTCTTAATGTAACTGCTTGATCCGGTAGGATTTATCCGTTTAATTTCCAAAGAAAGAAAGTGCCCTCCCAAAACAAATGTCTATCATCACTGCAATACTGTAAAGAAAACAAGGCTAGATCAGAAAAGATAAAAATCTTTTAAAAATGTTTTCCCTTTGAGAAAGTTAAAATAGAATTAACACCCAAAGCAATATTGACCTAAAATATAATATGCTGGACCTTACATGGGCCAAATCTGTGCAAAAATGTACAGTATATAATAAGGGCACATATGATACATTTGGAGCGTACAGCATGTACAAGTCTGTTCTTATTCACATATAAAACAAAAAGCCCAGTTAATACTGCAGTACCTTTTGCTCTGTTAATTTAATGGTGCACCATTTTAACATATATGGCATAAAGTAGAGGATTATTGCTCGTAGCTGCATATAGTGGGGAACTGGAGCAGTCTGTCCTGAAAGCAAGGTATTGTTACCGAGAAGGTTGTTTCTGCACAGAGAGTCTTTAAATAAGGCTAGAACGAGCAAGACATATTGCAGATATTCTTTTCCTTATTTGCCTTGTGATAAAGTGCATCCCCACCCAGCACCAGGGCAGTTCCACAGCAAGAGAAAACCACCCTCTGGTGGTGAAGTACAGCATTACACACGCACACACGCACGCACACACACACACGCACGCACACACACGCACGCACACACACACACGCATGCACGCACACACACGCGCACACACACACAGACACACACAGACACACACAGACACACACAGACACACACAGACACACACAGACACACACAGACACACACACACAACACACACACAGAAAGAGAGAGAGACAGCTTCACATAAGAGCACGAGTTTGGCTGCAGACGGACAGAGCGTTGCACTCAAATACTATTCTAGGGGCATACACAAATGCTTCAAGGATTATTAAAACACAGTGATGTGGACAATTCCTCTGTCTCATGTCCAGCTGGAGCTGGGCGATGTTGCATGTCTGCTGTCAGGGTTTGCTCAGAGTTCAACATGACTCTGCTCAGCTTTACTCTCTTGTTGAAACTGTGTTCTGCTTCAGTATTTCTACAAAACCAATACGAAACAAAATTTTGTTTAAGAACACGAAGATGTCATCTATTATTATTTTTGCCTGTTTTAAACATTAGCTTTTACATTTTAATACTATGGGCTATTATGATAAATAAACTCATTAAACTCTCTTTCTCGCTGAAAGCAGGAGAGCAAAAAACATTTAATACTAAACAACTAAAAGGCTCCTAATACACACTGTCATTATGTACCTGGTCAGGACCCAGTGGCATGCGACCCATGCCCATGGGGTTCATGCTCATCTGCCCTTGCATTGGCATCATCTGCCCTGGCCCGTTCACTCCTCCCTGCATGGCTCCGTTTATCATCATGCCCCCATACTGCGCTGGTGCCCCCTGCTGGGAGAACTGCTGCTGCTGCTGTTGCTGCTGCTGCTGCTGAGGGTATGAACTGAAACGAAACAAAACAAAAAAGTCAGGCAGGAAATTGATTCGAAGAGCTATCGAACAGTACTAGCATGAATGAAAAAATAATTAATGCAGTGTTTACTTAAAGCATTTGAGAAAATACTGCAATTTCAGAAGAGAATGAAGATCTTTAGATTAAAATGCAATTCCATTCCGCTATTATTATTATTATTATCATTATTAATACTATTACAGCTCATCATCAATCTAATGCAACAGAAAATAAAAACCCCAAACATGCAGCACACAAAATATGGCTACTTTGTTAGATTTTGCTACTCACTTGTTCATGGGCATGCCACCTTGTGTCCATCCCTTCATATCTGCTGACTGGTACATTGGGCTACTCTGAGGGTGCTGTTGCATCATGGGATTCTGTGGGCCTCCCATACGTCCGGGTATCATATTAGGAGGGCTGTTACCGGTGCCCATGAACGAGGGGTCACCCTGCTGGCCCATAGCTATAATTGCACCACAGAAGAGTTAATCAGTTTACACAGTACAAAAGCATATTAACATCATTAGGTCTTCCCGCCAATTCAATTAGTTGTGTAACTATCATACACCAAGTGTTCTGTTTTTTTTTGTTTTTTTTTTTAATTGCTCCAACAATACTGGACATTAACCCACCGTAATTCCCTCCATAGTTAAATGGCTGTTGACCAGGCTGGTTCATAGGTGTTCCTCCCATGGGGTTGTCCATGCCAGTGGGAGCAGTGACATTAGGAGGGGGGCTGAAGCCTCCAGCTGCAGCCTGCTGCTGCTGCTGCTGCTGCTGCATCATCATCATCATCCTCTGCCTTCTCATCTGGGTCATCATCTCTCGATTTCGCTGAGCCACCATTTGAGCGTTCAGAAAACTCGACTATAAGAGAAAGAAAGAGAAAGAAAGAGAGAGCGATAAAGCTGTCAGTCTGTCACATTTTAAGAATTACTTCCATTTCAAGTCCATGTAAATGACCATAAAACTTAACATATTTAACATATTAAATCTAAACTTTTTTGCCTATGCATCCATGTTTGGTGGGTGAGCAGTGAGATACCTGTCCTCCCATGCCAGGCTGCATGCCAGGCTGCATGCCAGGCTGCATGCCAGGTTGCATGCCAGGTTGCATGCCAGGCTGCATCCCAGGCTGCAGGCCAGGCTGCAGGCCAGGCTGCAGGCCAGGCCTCAGGCCAGGATTTGCCACTGGTGCATTCTCCATTTTAATCGCCAAACCCTGTCTGCTCTGGTTCATAAACTGTAAATGAACAAAAGTCAGAGTCACTCAGGTATAAATTCAAACTAAATCAGACCACCAGTTTTTTAAGTGTTTCTAAGTTTGAGAATTGTGCATTGTGGAGTACTTTGCCGATGCCAAAAGGGGCTTGGCTGTGTCATAACTGGTATAAGTCTAAATATTATTGCTAATAAATAAGAACAATGAATACAATTTGTTGAATACAATGAAAACAGTTGTCTCTTGTTAAAATGATTCAGGAGGACATACAATATCTCTGACTCTCACCTGTTGTCCTTGAAGCCTCTGCTGTAGATGCAGTCTGAGCGGCTGCTTAGCATTCACCATGCGTGGACGCATCATGGCAGCACGTGGGTTCATGCCCACCATCCCACCCATCTGCTGCATCATTGGGTTAAATCCTGGTCCTGGATGGCTCTGCATAGGACCCGGACCCGGTCCTGGGCCGGTACCAGGACCGGGACCAGGAGCTTGACCAGGAGCAGGACCATGTCCGGGTCCATACCCTCCCTGCATGCCCACTGATGGTGGACCAGGATAACCTGGTCCATACATGACCTTAGGATCCATACTCATGGATGAATCAGGAGATGGACCTGGGAAAGCATCTGTAGGAGTTGCCGGGTGATCTGTGCTTTGGCCCTGTGAGAAGAGTAGATTGAGCTTGAGTTACATTGAATATACATGATAAAAAGGATCAATTGTCAACAGTGTCAGAGTTCAAATGGTACATATTAAAAATAAAGTACATTCCAAAAGTGTAAAGCTGTGTGTATGTTGTGGTGTATAACATGTCATGTGACACGTGGAGACACTGCCTATTCAAACTTCGGAATGCATCAAGTGACAAAAATCTATCTATGTAAAATGCATCCAGATATGTAGAGTCATTACAATATCCCCTATTTTTAGTAAATCATAATATCTGCCAAGTACATATCTAAAAATGGTATTCTTCTCAGACCTGGCCGACAAGGTCTGGGATCCCAAGAGCTCGATCGATCTCCACCAAGCCGAGGTTGTCTGTGTTGTTAAGGAGGGAGTCGAGCTGGTCAAGCAGAGCTCGCTCGTCACTCTGCCCTTCAGTGGTGGATGGAGGAGCAAGCAGATCGTCCAAGGGGTTGTTGAATGGCAAGCTGAACGCACAAACACGAAACAAACACAAAACTCAATACAAGTGAAATTTACATATTTACTTTATTTATTTATCCATGAGAGAAAGACCACTTAATAAAATCTAGAAGTCAGTTAAGTTCATTCTTTGCATAAAAGACAAACTATGCAAGCAGCATAGATACGGACATTAATGTAGACTGGAAATTTTTTCGTGGAAAGTCATTTAAAATTTCAGTTAGTCGACTGGTTCATGTTGAGCAATGAAAATGCTACAGTACACCAGCAATCAGGACTAATGCAGTAACTACTGATAAAAACTTCACCTGTTTGCATTAGGGGGTCCATCTATACTTATGCCACAGTCTGGCCATGATGGAGACTGAGGAGGATGCGGCTGCCCTCTGAAAGTGTTCATCCCCATCTCATTTTGACCTGCGTGCGGGAACACACAGACACACGCCTTTAAATACACAAGATAACTCTTCCCAAACTTTTACGGTATCAAGTTGCTTTTGAGGTTAACAAATAAGCGATTCATTCAAAAGTCTTAATAATTCTATTTACTAGCGTGCATGTGTTTATATATGTAAATGTCATAATGTAATAACTTACCCATATCCATTAACTGCTGCTGTAGCATAGATCTGGGTGTTGGTACACTGTTCGACCGGTTCATCATGGAACCTCCCATCATTCCCTTGGGATTTGGATCCATGCCTGGACAACCCATCCCTGGGTGCCCGTTAGACCCCCCTGGACTAGCCCCAGAGCCTGGCATCCTCCAATCACCTGGTCCCATCATAGGTGGCATCTGGTTCATGCCCATTTGCCTGTTAAGACCTCCTGTGGAAAAAGCGAGAGAACAGGAGATAATGGGAAAGCGCTTTCACCAAGCAAAATATTAGACATCAAAATACTGACAACGTGGTATATTTCTTCTCACCCATGCCTATGTGGCTGTCCAAGCTTTCTTGTTTAATGAGAGAGGAGGGGGCACTTCTCCTGCCCGTCCCTCTTGCACCACTAAAAGGTTTACTGTCCACAGACATTGCTCTCTGGAAGGGCACTCGTGGCCCCGGGCCCATCCCTGCAGCCTCACGGTCTATACGGAAAAAGAAATTTCTATATTTATATCATTTACAATAAAACACTACAAGCTTCTTCGGATCTTCCAGTATTATTAACATTTTTTGAGGTAAACTATTGTACACAGTGATACTGCAGAACCAATATTAGTTCTTACCATGTGTAGTGTTGTTGGGTCCATTCCCTTTCTTATTTTCTCCGTCTGTGCTTCCAGAATCAGTAAACATCCCGGAAGCAGGTTTTAACCCTCCTAGAATGCTCTGCAGACTTTGCAACTGGAATTACAGAGACATTTGATTTATCTGTATACATTATACACAAATCAGTAATCGCACTAAATATAGAATTAGAGGAATGTATCAGGACAGGGATCATGTGGGGGGAAAAAAACAAACAAAAAAAAGATTTATGGGAGTCGGTTTTTACTGTCATATCTAACCACTCGCACTTGTGTGTATGAATCATGTACGGTCAAGTTTTACTTTTCATTTCAGTTATATTAATACGGCAGAGCTTTGGATGCGTCAGTGTGCTGGCACGGGTTACTGCTTCTAACGTAAACTGGGCTGTATATCATACATTCATTAATTTTCAGAAAGTGCTTTATCCTGGTCAGGATGCTATGGTTTACATGATTATTTCTTTATATTTAGTAAAATAGAACCACCCAGGTTCTGAGGAACAAATAAATATATCTGTGAGGTTGGGTGAGATGGGTCAGAATTCTAATGGGAATAAAAGTGGGACAAATCTCATTAAAAGTTAGCATTGTTCTAAAAACATTCAAAGCCATCACTCATTCTCACGTACCTCATCAGGCGGCTCGCTTTTGATCTTGCGCTCATGGCTGCTGGAGTCCGTAGTTGCAACACCTACTGCGCTAACCCCACGACCCTCTAGCTCATCCAGTCCTGGTTTGCTCTCAATTCCAGTATCTTTGGTATCATCCTTGTTCAGAAGATAATGGAGCAGAGCATTTGTCTTCTTTGGACTGTGCTGCTCTTGCTTGACCTCCAACCCTATGCCCTCTGGGCCCTGTTGTTCCGAACCAAGGGTAATCTTCCCTGTGGCCTCAGCAGTGATGCGCGCCACCTCATCTGGCGTGTTGCCGTTTTGCAGGAGCTTGTGGAGAATCTTGTGCTTCTCCTGCAGCGTATGACCGGCGAGATGGCTACTCATGCAGCCTGTAGATGACACGCATCCTGATCCATGCTGCAATGTGGTACCGCCTGATAAAGCAGATGATGATGAAGATACACCTGTGGAAGACGGGCTCGTCATACTAACTCCAGCCTCTTTTGAGTCAGCACCAATGGGAGTGGAAGCACGTCCAGGAGGGGGCGCGCCGGTTCCTCCTCCCAAGGCAAGATCTTCCGGTGGAGATGTAAGCAGCTGGAGTAACTTCTTATGGCCCTTGCCTTCTGGACCCTTCCGCTGGATATCAGCTCCAGTCTGGCCATCTTTGTTGCACTGACTATCTGGCTTATCTGACGAGGTATCTGATGTGTTCACGTGTTGCTGGTCCGTTCCTGTGTTAGGAGTACTAGCAGGGCTTTTCGTTTCACCCATATTAGGCCCTTTATTGGTGCCAGACAAGTTTGGTTGACCAGGCTGAGTGGAGTTGATGCTGGGGGAATTGTCTGATTTGTGTGAAGGCGAAGTGAGAGTGGAGGGGAGGGAAGAGCCTACTCCCTCACTGATGGCCTGGAGGGCATTTAGGGAGCTGCTTGAAAAAGTGCTGCCACCAGAGGAGCCACTACTGCCAGACATTCCAACAGGCCCCATAGGAGAGTGCATACCTGCCAAAGACACACAGTAATGCAAAAATCATAAGAAAATATATATAAAAAAAAGCACAATTTCTTTATTTATTCCGGTAGGTAATAGCAGGTACATACCTCCTGGAGAGAAGGGGCTGGCTCCCATCTTTGGGCTTCCTCGTATCCGTGGAGAGCTCATGATGTTCTGTTGAGATGGGTTCATACCTGGGCTACCATGGGATGGACTGGTCATGCCCAGCCCATACCCTCCACTATGGAATTGCTGTGGGTGCGGATTCATTCCAGGATGTCCCATCTGATTCATTTGACTCATAGGGTTATGCTGATTCATGGGGTTCAGCTGGTGCATCTGGTTCATTGATCCCATTTGATTCATCTGATTAATAGGATTCATCTGACTCATTTGATTCATCTGGTTCATTGCATTCATCTGGTTTACCTGATTCATGGAATTCATCTGGTTCATTTGATTCATCTGGTGCATTGGGTTCATCTGATTCATTCTGTTCCCAGGGCCATACATGGGGCCTCCTCTAGGTCCCATATGCCCTGAGTCATTCATGCCGTAGCCTCTGGTATTGCCCATGCCCATCTGCCCACCAGGAGTCATGTTCATTTGGGAATTATGGTTGGCACCACCCAGTCCTTGGGAACGCATTACACCCCCCTGGTTTGGCCGGAAACCATTCTGTTCTCTAAAAGAGAAGGAAAAATTGTGAGTGAGACCAGAAAAGGGTCTCAGTATGGGAAGAACCTAACATCCAACACCTATAAATCAATGCTGATCCGAATAAATTTGTACACCATCTATAATACGTCCAGCGAGTTAAGTGCATATTCAAGACGTACCCTAAAGAATGGGATCAATGGACAATACACTAATGGAGGCACTAATAAAGTTGCTGGCAAATAAATGGGCACAAGAGATTTTAACAGTAATCGTGTAAAAGGAAAGTAAATACTGAAGCCATGAGCTTCTCTAATATAGGAATGAAAGTAAAGTACACTGATGCCTATACTTAAGGAATAAGTGAGGGTGAAGCAATAAAGTGCTTGAAGTCACCCAAACATTAAGAGGGAAGGAATAAAGCTTGCAAACCTCTGCAGTAGGTGAGTGGAGAGGTAGCTGTGAGGATCGTTGGTATTTGGGTTTCGGCAGAGCTCGCTGCGTGTCTGTGCAGTTACTGGAGTTCCATCAGAAAGGGAAAAGTGGTACAGTGGAGTCTCTGCTCGACCACGTATGCAAGCTAGAAAGAGGAATCGAGAGAATTATTCAAGATACCCAGAGAACACCATCATGTAACAAGGCTTTATTAACCGCGAGAATAACGGCTACCTCACAACTACACTTCTACCATGCAAAACATGTGTGTGATAATTATGGAAAACTGAATGCCTACTAATGAATGCCTTTATGGTATTTCCTTTGTCATAATGTTAAAGACTTATGTGTAAATGTCATTCTTGCACTCCAAAGTGAAGTTCTTACAGATGTGGACTTACCCTCCTGGTAGTGTCGTTTACAGGACCAGGGCTGACCTTCACTGTGATGCAGGAACATCTGCAAACACCTGCGCACCAGATCCTCCCAACCAGGACGCATAGTGGTGTGTAATGTGCTTTGATGCTCAATCTCAATCAGCTTACCTGTTATAAAAATAAACACGCACAGATTTAGAAGCAAAGCCATAACTTGATACACACACCACTAATCCATAAGAATCCACGATGATACTGCACTTTAAATTATAAATGAATTACAAAAAAAAAGAGCAGACGTGTTCACCTGAGAGCTCGTGTCTGGTGCTGAACCTCTCCGTGCACTCCACCGTGGTCACTCTCCGTGCCACACAGATCATACAAGACTGCAGATCTGCACACATGACATGGATATTTAAGCACTTTTTGTTCTTTTGCTCCAGGACTGAGTCTCTTTATAGTACAGAGAATCATGAAAATGCAAATGCTACAGGACCAGAACAGTTTTTTCTCCTTTACAAATTTCACTGAACACCATGAGTGGGTACACACCCTGGATGAGACATCAGTTCATTACAGCCCAGCACCCACCCACACACACAGATTCATTATGTACGATTTCTATTATATTAGCAGAGACAATTATTTAATGTCAAATGTGGTAATTTGTATAGTCGGGATATTGTGCGAGTCCTTTGGTTTGTGTGTAGGTGTGTGTGAAGATGAACCACACCTTCACCCTCCTCCATCATGGCTTTAGGTTGGGTAAGAGCGAAACATTGCATGGTCTCATAACGTGGCCTTCCTGATCCGTCGTCTGCGCCGGGGCCTCCATGCCCGAACTTCACCAGCATCCGACAGTTAAAGGTGTGGCTTTTCTGACGAGAAGAATCTCCTGTCCACGAAACACCATTTGCTCCTAAAAACACGCACATATTTCAGCATGGAACATGTCAGACTTCAGTATGGAAATTTCAAATCTGAAATTACACCAAGAGGTTAATGGAAAGGTGTGTACCACTGGCTTTGGGCAGGTTCTTCTGCAGCTCCTCACGGTCCTCCTGGTGCAGGATGTTATAGACACTGGTGTTGATCAGCTCCTCCTGCTTGTACTGTAGATACTGAGTCACGTTGTCAGACACAAACACGATGCTTCCCTCTCGGTTCACCACAAATAGGAAGCCATCCAACGCCTGAAATCCAAAGAGAGAGGAAGGTTGAGGCAAAAAAAAAAAAAAAAGACATAAAACGCAATTATATCAAATATAATCCAATGCTTCAGTGATCTTGCTAACCTGCAACAACAGAGGGCCCAGATGGTCCTTGTCGATGACCCCCTGACCCGTAGAGGACACGTCTGCCTTTTGGACATCATCATCGCCGCACGAACCCTTTCCTGCAAAGAATCGGTAACAAATAACAACAAACGGGGTCAAGGAGCTGGTCATATCAACACGGGGTGAAAAGACATTTTTCAAATGTTAACAAAAGCAACAGTGTGCTATTATATTTATTTTCAATATAACCTTTTCAACTGTTTATGACTTTTACAGCACAAACAACTTTAGCACAAAGATCTTTCTTCTTTTTTGGTCCCGCCAACTTCACAAATGGTTGTAGTTTAAATATTGTCCTTTAAGCATTCATGCTGTCATGCTGTCTTCAAGAATGACCGAATTTGAATTGAATCATTTACAGTTTATTCTTAATGTTACATTTTATTTATTACAAGTTGTTTACCCAATGTTAAGAAACAATTTACCGAAAAAAACGATGTCAGTTGACTTACTGTCATCATTATAACTGCTATGAACCTTTCTCACTTTGAAAGAAAACGAGTAAGTCGGAATTGAAATACATTTGTTGCATCGAGATGGTGGTGTAAAAACACCACCAGATGGCAGCACATTACAAAAACACCTTTAGCTGTCAGTCGTTTTTAACAATAAGTAATGAAAATGCATAATGATATAAAGCTGCAGCAGTTTTGTCATACCTTGCTCTTTAATCTGACGTATCTGGCGTACTGTCTCTTTAAGGATGGCGCATTTGTCCGGTTTGACGTTGAAGTTATCTATGTCACTGAGGTTAGCTGAGATCAGCTCAGCGAGCTCCTCGATGTACTTACACTCTTGTTCTCTCCGACGCTTATCACACCTGGATAAACGCATATATGTGAATTCAAAATGTGTAAAGATGTGTAATATTTCAGCTCATCTTCATAAATTCTGACACATACACACAAACGCACACAAATACACTTACCCAAGTCCTGGTGTGTCACAAGTGGAGAGTTTCCGTTTCCGGTCGTAGCCCAATGACTCCAGAGAGTTCTCCCCTGGTCCACTCATCTTCAACACATATCAGCACCTACAAACACACACAGACACACACACTCTTAATTGTGCATATGGAATGTAAACAGTCAACAGAATTAGCTCAGATTTAAGGAATCTAGGAAAAGATCTAAGCACTGTGTGTGTGTGTGTGTGTGTGTGTGTGTGTGAGTGAGAGAGAGAGAGAGTGTGTGCGAGAAAGAAAGAAAGAGAAAAAGAGAGAGAGAGAGAGAGAGAGAGAGAGAGAATGAGAATCGGGCAGCATATTTCTAAGTATTCCCACATTTAGTTGAAAGTAAGGAATGTTCCAGCTGAGGGAGACAGCGAGCGAGTGAGCGTGTATGTATATATGCTGATGATGACTGAGTGAAGCAGGGCCCCAGGAGAAATGGGTCATCACTCGTTCAGTGTGTGTGTGTGTGTTGCTCTGCAGTACAGACTCACAGAGGGTCAATACTCTCCCTCCGGAAGCTAGAGCCCAGTGTGGATTCTCATAATGAGGCAAAGTCGAAAGGATCGATATGATTTAAAAGGCAGTTTCATATAAAAAAAACAAAACAAAACAAAAAAAACAAAAGGATCTTATGTGAAACGTGTGTATTTCAGGAGTACAAAGAATCCCGATTTTTCCGTGCTCAGAAAAGCATCCAGAGTGAAGCGTTTATTCTGTTACTCAGCTCTACAAAGGACTGCAAGATTACCACACAGTGTCATATTACACGTACACACTCGCCCAATTCTGTTGTTTACTACCGTTCTTGTCACACACCTCCCTCGTCCTCCCTCCCTCCCTCCATCTCACTACTGCACACAGTACTCCCTCTCCCTCTTCTCGTTGTCTCTCACCTGCACATCTTCACTTCCCACTGCAGAATCTTTCTGACAACAGCTCATTCTCGTTCTCTGTACAGTCCTCAATTTCCTCTGTGTTAGAACAAACAGCCTCACGGAATTACATTTTAATAAATACGCCTAATATTTAGCCAAGTTTTTAGTTATCTGATACAAGACTATTATTAGTATTGTACACTTCCTAAACACTTCATTTACTTAACACATACTGTACGCCGAACTGGAATTCAGCCTGTATTACAGATGCCAGATTTTTCCTGGATTCTGGAAGTTACATAACAAGGGAAAAAAAATAAATACAAATTTAAGCTACTTATCAGTGATGAGGAAGCATTACTCTGGGTAAATAAACATGCTGAATCTGAAACCTTTTTTCCTAAAGAATAGAATTTTGCCCAAATGACAAAATCGCTTGCTTGAGAAAGCGATTTTTTGCTGTTTTATCAGATTTTGTAGTCCAGCTACTGTTTCATTAATATTCAAATAGTAAATAATGCAAGTTGTTTATGAAGGTAGTATCTAGTAATGTGTGTGTGTGTGTGTATGTGTGTATGTGTGTGTGTGTGTGTGTGTACACATGTTTTTACATCTTGATATGTACAAGGACAGAGTTGTTGGGACATTTGGCAAAACTTTGTACTGCAGCATCAGTTAAAATCCAAACAGCAGCCCAAAGGTTTGATTAGTGACAAAGCTCAGGGTAAGAGTCAGGTGCATAATAAGCTGTTAATAATTATGTCAACTGAACATCCACACAAGGACAGTACAACAAACATTTATGTGCGTGTGTATGTGTGTGCGTTTGGTTAGCATAGCCTTTCCTCATGATTGACCCCTCTCAGAGTTCAGCGGAAACCTCTGAGAACAGGCCATCAGGTCACACTCTCTTCCCCTTGGCCTCCTACACATACACAGAGACGCACACCCACCCTTCCCCTTCCCTTCCACACAAACAGAGCCATGAATTCCTCCATGAGCTCATCATCCTTGAGTCGAACTACGGGACTAAACACTGACTTTATGCAACTTACTGCAGTGCCTGCCCAGACATGTGAAACACAGCAACACACACTTTATATCAGACAACAACCTCGTGGTCGTCCTCGTCCCCCATCCCCCATTCTCTTTCTCTCTATCTTTCCCTGCATTCTGTCTCCTGATCCATCCCTTTTCATCCCGTTCCCCACCCCCTCCTCCTTTTTCCTCACCTTTGCAGCAGTGGAGAATGATGACATCCACTCCGTTCCACCTCACATCCTGCAAAACACATGCCAAGAGTCACTGGATGGATGAAATTTCAGCAAGAACACCAGGATAAAGTCTTTTCAACCCAATTACAAGTGCAACTTCAGATCCCATGCTCAAATGATCAATAAAGAATTAGAGTGTTATATAATATAACCTGTTTCTACAGAAGCTTTACAGATCCCAGATCAGCACTAGAATCATTTCAGTGATTACGGAGTTTAGAGGAAGCATCACACTTTCACTTACCTTTGAGTGCCAATGTAGAAACTCTGATTAAAGATCTATTCACAGAGGGCATCTACAGCTTCAGCAAGGCCACCACCACTACAGACAGAAGGAAAAAAAGACAAGAGAAAGAAAGATGCATGACACCACTGTGATCAATAACTCAATGAGTAATTCTCTCACTGATCAGATATCAGTTTCTGTTTCTTGACATGTTCAGATAGAATTGAACCTTTTCTTAAAACTATTTTAAAGATACATCATTTTAATCAAATTGCAAAAAAAAAAACAAAATACAAATCCTAGGAACATCTCGGTGTTCTTCCTATCCAGTGCAAAGCTAGACTGGTTTGATTCGCGTTTACAAATTGCATAGTTAATTTTTATTCATATGTCCCGATATCAACTACCTTGCATTTGTCACACGAACACTAGTGGCTTTCAGTAAAAAAGTCCCGATTTGCAAATACAATAGAGAGTTTGTTTGCAAGTTAGCTAGCAAGATGGTTAGATGTTCTTTTTGATGAAATGAAACCTGTTAGTGCTGACAGATTGCTGCGGTAGGACATGCTGTTATTGGGAAAAAATAAACGATAGGCTTGTGTTATATGGTGAAACAAAGAGAATTTTTCTCTCCATGCCTGTACAAACTGAGACGCTTCCTGCACCATTTCATACAGCAGTTTGTTCGAGCTAGGACTGCTTTAACGTCAACGATGGCAGGCATGTATACAATCTCAAGCATGTCCACACACACACTCACACACACACACTCTCTCTCTCTCTCTCTCTCTCTCTACCAACTAACCTTAAAAAAAAAAAAAAAAAAAGTTAAGCTAGTTGCTTATGCCTCAAGTTAACATTTACAAGGACATTGTGAAATTAAATAAAGATTAAACGTGGAATTTGACAGTGAGTGCCAGCTGTAAAAAGTCTAAAGTGTCACTTTATACAGCTTAGCACACAGCAGAAGCTGAAGGCTTAATGTTTTGTGTCATTCCGAATGCATACTAGAACAGCATGCAAATAATGCTTTGAAAAATTTCCATAGTAATTCTGGCTGAATTCCCATCCCCATGTCATGCTTATCAAAATATACTTAATAATGAAGAATTTATTTCATTAGGAACATTTAGACTAGTTCGCTAGCAAATCCACTAACCTAGCAAAAAAAAAGACAAACAAACAAACAAACAAAAAAAAAGCTGTGGGGCTTAAATTTACATGTTCCACGTCATCCTCTTATCTCTGACGTGTTTAGTCCAAAGCCGTGTGGAGATTACTTTGCGTTGTCACACACTGAGCTGAAACTCCTGCTCACCAAACCAGTTTACAGCAGTACTGAGAATACCTGATAGTAATATGAAAATATGACAATTACAAATAAACGCCAAGTTTCGACATAAATGCTAAAGCGTATTTAATGATCACAGGACCAGCTTGTGCTCAAAAAATGTATTACTGACTTTGTTAAAAATGGTAACCAAATGGGGTTTAATATACGAATATAAATACGGTTGATTTTTTTATTTTTATTTTAAAAAATAAAAATGAGATGAAAATAAAAGCAAACACTTTCACTTTTTCCGTTCTAGCTTCGTATAAAATGCAGCTGCCATCACGGGAGAATTATCTAGAACGTCCGAAACAGGAAGAAGTAAAAGCAGGCATCCTGTTTGTGTCCTCTTCATTCTCGCTGCTCTCACACACACACACCTTCACGTCATCACTTCCTTTTTCTATTAAAAGCGCGTGAGCTGCGTAGACAGCCTTGTTAACATACTGAGCTGCACAACTGCCTGATGCCTTCAGTCCATTTCTGGTTCATGTTACCTTTCTCTCAGTCTCCAGGCTACATATTGAACAATCTGCTCAAATGTAGAGTTCTGAAATTTAAGTCAATTAATTTCAGCAGTGACCAAGCAGTGACATGCCTGTGTGCGTTGCTTCGGTTCACGTCTTCATTTCCCATCATACCCCTGTCCCATACGGAGCGTACCTGCATTATTTATGGGGCTGCTTCCTGTCATTATGCTAACACACGCAGCTCTAGATGCCTCAGGGAGCTTCCGTGAGCAGATTGCTGCTGCACTCCAACAGGCCAGGCACAGTGAGAACGACGAGCTAAAGGCTAAGCTGCATTATTGAGATGATACAAGCTGAAACACACTCACCTCAGCAGCAGCCTGAATATGTATCAAACATGGAGGAAATATGTTAAAGTAAAGTGTACGTGGCTCAAATGAAGTAATAGGTCACGTACCTCAAGAATATGTAGAACAAAAGTGTGCAAGAGATAAAAAGTGCACAGATAAGTAAATAAAAACAGGAACAAGAAGAATGAAATGTTCGCTTTTGTAGAGCATGAATGTAATAAGAAGCTGTTTTATATGTGTAAAGCCATTGGAATAAAGAGTAAAACGGTAGAATTTACAAAAAAACAACAACCCAGATATAGTATCCATGAAATGTCAATCAAAATCACCACAATGTTTTCATCCTGTCACAAACAGCTAGCTTGCTAGTTAGCACCTTAAAACTACCTCACATTTGTAGGATTTCAGCACCAGAGTTTTAACTATCATTACTATTCTCAGTGATTTATATAAAAGGTAGAAATCCTGTGAATATGTTCCATAAAAAGCGTAGCTATCTGGAAAACAGTCCACTGGCAAGTTAGCTTGCTGCCTGGCTTACTTACTTACATTAGCTAAGTTTGCAACCCTAGCCAGCTAGCTAATCAGATAAATATGTAATGTGTATTAGCTAAGTGTCCATTCAAAGCCAGCTAAGCTAAAGACCTTCATAACATCAGTGGTGAACAAAATCAGGGATTTATACAGCATTTCGAATATAGCCAGTTAGCAAAAATAGCGTCACGGCATACAGTATGACACTGTGAGAGGAAAAAAGTGTGGGTTTTTTTTTCTTTTCAGTAATTAGAAAAAAAATGCAAATTTCCTCAACCAATCGTAACCTAAGCACCAATTTATATGATCAGAATCAGACATCCAGAAGTTAAACAGTCAAAAGTCACATTCTTGTGTTTAGAGGCATGATAAATAACTGCATGTTTGCAACATGTGATAAACATACATACTTTTAAACTAACGATAAAGTGGAAAACAAATGAGGACCAGATACTGCAGTGTGTCATAAAACTGCTGAGTGTGTGTGTGTGTGGGGCTGAATGTTACGTGCATGCAGTGTACAAAAGTTGTAATAATGTTATTCATGCCTACTGCATACGACCACATAAGAGTAACGCACCATTACAAGCCGTCGACTTATAGGGCTTAGCATTACCGTCGTATGCTGCAAATCATACATGAAATACGCCGAAGGTTAATGTGAGCAGCACATGTTTACCACATGTGAGGGATCATTGATGTAAAGAGGCATCAAGAGTGAATAATTCAAAATGAGAGGAATCAGATGTAGGTAAAAGAAGGAGAAAATGTTTGTGTCGCTCTGTGTGTGTCCTGCTGTGGTGTGGAGTAGTGGCTCATTGAGGCCCAGAATAACCGGGACATTCTGGCACAGCCTGAAATACTGCATGAAATGTGAGCTGAGGCACACACTCCTAACAACAAACATCTCACACACTTACAAACACACACACAGACACACACACAAACTGCCATCGTCGGGAAAAACCTCTGGAAACAATGCTCTGTCTTTTTCCGTCTCAAACAAACGAAGCGCATGATAAACAAGTAGCTGAAAAATAGAAACTTGTTTGGTAGAGACATTGTGCACATAATCAAATTTCACTCAATATGCCTCGTCATCACTCATCCTCCTCAAAAAAAAAAAAGAAAAAAGAAAATGGAACAAGCGAGGGCGAAATAAAAATGACTAAAATAGGTAATGAAACAGACAACTGACTGTACTCCTGACAAGCCCACATGTGCCAAGCATGTGTGTACATGAGCAGCTTGTAAAATGTCTCTATAACTTAAACTACAGTAAGCGCACACACACACACACAAACTAGAAATAAAATAATAAAAAAACTTGCAGGAAGAGTTTAAATACTCGTTTTGTTCTTTGGTGCTTTGGTTCTTTTCTGAAAGTCTCCGGTACTAAAGGTACACAAAATGTCCAAAATACCATCTTACCACAGGGAAATATTTTAACATTTTAAAAACACCATTTGCTCGGCATACTAGGGTTTTGAAAAAGTTACTGATCTCAACTCTCAACAGATGAAAAATCTAAAAGCAAATTTTTTTTTTAAATGTGTCTAACTTCTACACTAGGTTTAGTTGATTTTTAGAAAGATTTAGAAGGATTTCATATATTATTAACCCAGAGACAGTAGACGGAAAGGGAACTATTGTTTATAACCGCTATAACATCAGTGATAACGGACGAGTCAATCTTTAAGAAATTATAAATTGTAAGGGTTAGCAGTTTGCTACAGTATATGAAGAACAGGACACAAGGTCATGGGAAAATAATTAACGTTTCATTTCTGTCCACATCACACCATAACATAGTTGAATATTAAAGATTTTATTCCTTACATAACAACGGAAGAAAGAAGACACACCAAAGGCCACAGTTAACATTCCTTCGACTATTAACGTCGTATTTACGCTTTAAAAATTAATCCTTTAACATACATTACAATACTACAGTGACTTTTTAAACACGTTTAAAAGTAGCCTATAATTTCATCCTACTACAGATTTAAATAAACATTAGTAGTAGTTACACTAAGCTTTCATCTCAAGGCACAGATAATAACAGATCATAAGGTTCGAACAATCCATCATTGTATAACCGGAGGCCATTTCAAGATCTACTGACTGCACTACAGCACAACAGAGATTTAGAACGCTGTGACATTGAGGATAATCAGTCTTTTTCCATGATGGATGAGACTGATAATGTGTTTTAAAAACAGCAAGTTGTGATATTGAAAAAACAATCCTTAACATAATTCTACAAGTTCAAAAAATATATAAAAAAATCAAGATGCAGAGGAAAAAGACAATTAAATTGTCATGTGCCGAGAGATTCCCAGCCGTAATTTCTAGTTATTGTGACTGCAATATGTTGCGCGATATATTAAAAACACACTGGTGAATCCCTGATGTGACAGTGTTACAGATTAGCCCGTTTTATAGTGCAAACCTTTACCAGTAGTTGGATCGTGTGAATGGAGCGATTCGTCAAACCCGATAAAGTCTGAGGCTGGTCAGGATGCAGGATGAGCAAAAAATAAACTGAGTTAGTTACAGCGCTCATTTGCATACTGCAACCTTCTGTGATACGAGTCCTGTAAAGGCCAATTATGTGATAACGATTAAATTGAGAACAAATCCCTTGGGGGCATGGCAATATAGGAAACTAATCAGTGACAAGGTGGGGCGATGGAGTTGGCCATGACACAGAGATACTAGGCCTGAAGTGTTTTATTGCTCTTATACCACAGCAAATACAAACAATCATTTAAATGTGCTTACACCGGATGTGTGTAGTTATTCGGAAAATTTTATATCAACACTTTAATATATTTTTTCCATTATAAAGCTCTAAAGAGGAGAATAAACGTCTCCTCACAGAAAATTACACATAAACAAAGAAAAAGTTGTTTAAGAAGCAACAATAGACAGAGTGAATTTGTAGCCTATTGTTTGAGCTACTGCTGTAGAAAAAGAAATCATCAACAATTTTGACCAATCCGATGCGAGTATTCAACAGCACACTGGTATAACAAATGATATACCGCATAGCTCACTGAACACGCTTGCATGAGTGTCTGCAATGTAGCTGTAGAAAATACGCATCTTAGTGGCCAGAGGTTTGCATCTGGAGATGAAGAAGGAGGTAAACATTTCACCCCCCCCTTTCCTCTCCCTCTCTTTCTGTCTCTTTCTCCCCCTCCTTCATTGTTGAAAAGCCACATGCTGGCCTCTCCTAGCCAAGCACAAACTGCAGACTGCAAGTACAAAAAAAAAGCAGGGGGAGAGAGAGAGAGAGAGAGAGAGAGAGAGAGAGAGAGAGGGAGAGAAGCAACCCTGGTATAATCACCTCTGCATGAGAGAGGGAGTAATAGACAGATAAAGAGATGGAAGGAGAGAAAAGGGGGGGAGGCAAAAGGCAAGAGTCTATTTTATGCAGATTCATTCATTAATCTATGACACAGTCTGCTTTCATCAGGCTGACAGGAGAAAGAAGCAAGGGAGAGAAAAGAGAAAGAGAGGATGAGGGAATGGGAAAAGGCAGAGGAGAAAAGGGCAGAGAGCCGAAAAAGAAAAAGCGGAAAGAAGGGGGAAAAAAACGAGGGGAATGATGCATTAAAAAAGAGCAAGCTTACCGCCTTGCTTCAGTTTTACCCAGTGAGCTAATGTAGCATTACCTCTTTTACACACACACACACACACACACACACACACACACACACACACACACACACACACACACGTTGGCAAGCAAATGGAAAAGGCAGAGGGTGGGCCTCATTTTCCTCATAAAAAGCCCATTTTAAGAGCTTTGCTTCACTCGGAAAAACATCCATGGCTTTTTGAACCCGTTCAGGAGAGAGAGAGAGAAAGAGAGAGAAAGACACACAGAGAGAGAGAGAGAGAGACACACACAGAGAGAGAGAGAGAGAGAGAGAGAGAGACAGAAACAGAGAGAGGGGAAGGGAGGGGAAAGGGAGGGAGGGAGGGGGGGGGAAGGAAAGTTAGAATAGCACAGAGGGTATAGTGCGAATTAAAAACACTGCATTTCTCCCCTTGCTTGCTCTTTTTTTTCCACCTAGTCAATGTTGACGGCTCCGGTGCTGAAAGGTTCTTATTCATTTCAGAGCGTAGTTGTGCCCATTCCTCTCTCTCCCCCTCCCCTCCCGCTATCTCGATCTCTCGCTGTCGTAGGGAGCGTGGCCTCGGCTCCTCGCTGGCGCTGGGCGTTCCTGCATGCCTCCTGCAGGGTCAAAAGTTTACCCTGGTTTTAATTTCACCTTTCCTCAGCCAATAGCAGTGAGCCGGCCAACCTTTGACCCTTACAAAAGAATTCGAATGGCAGGAAGAGTCTCTCTCTCTCTCTCCTCCCCACTGTTTTTTACCTTTCCTTTTAGCACTTTGTTTCTCTGTTGCTCAAGGTCACATTTGTTTTGAAGTAATTAGAAAGGAAGGGACAGGAAACAAAAACAGGGACTCGTCACATGACCATGACTTAAAAGTTTTTTAAGTCATGGTCATGTGACGAGTCCCTGTTTTTTTTAGAGACAAATATATTAGTTTTCTGTATGACCCAATGAAACAGTGCTTTATTTATTGAGTTCAGTTGCTGATATATGATTACCGATGGAATAACATGCAACTTTTATTTTTAATCACATATGCAAAATTTAACCTGCAGGACTAAGATCATATTCATCTTATCCCCTATTGGGTTTGTTTTCTTATCTCATTCAGCAGCTGGTTCGACGTTGATTCCGACCAAGCGCTTTCTTTATCTTCCCTATTCACAAATCGAATTATATAGTTTTCATAGCAAAGTGAGCCGAATGCCCTTCACTGACCCTGTGGGAGTGACCTCAGCCCATAACCCCCCCTCTTCTTCTGTTCTCGAGCTCGAACGCAGGCTAACACTATTAAAAGCGTGTTTAAATGACTTATGAACGCTGAGAGAACAGAAGGGTCGCAAGGGGCAGGAGCCCTCGGGAACGCGACCGACAGATCCGCAGCTTCCGCCCGCACAGATACGGTGACTAACAATCGACCAAATCGAGTTTACACCACCAATATGGTCAAAAACGGTTTGAACGGTTTCGTTAAACCTTTTAAGGGTGCATTCGGGTTCCTGCTTGGAAATTAATTGAGCTATGAGGAAGCAGTCAGCTGGCACAAAGTTATGCAAAGTGCACCTGCAGAAAGCAGAGGGGAATTTGTAATTCTCTTATCGTATGGCTGTAATGTGTTCGAGCTAGGGGGGGTTAAGTAAAGGTTAACACGCTGCACTGATCACATGTGTGTGCACACACGCACACTACTGTTGTGTAACTAACTATACAACTAAAAAAAAAAAAAAAAAAAGCAGACGCTAATCTCTGTAACGCCAACGGCCGGAACACACCTGAAACACGCTGAAGATTTTAATAGTACGGCCGACATACATGAAACTTTCTTCCCGTCAAGTAATATTAGCAAGTGAGCATCTCATTTAGGTGAAAATATAAACACTATAAACGAACTAGTTTTAATATTTAGATTTAAATAACCTCTGAATATTAGAATATCCAGTGCGATGGAAAATTATACAACACCACTACACAACCACAGACTAAAACAAGGATCCATGAGTATTCGCAGTCTTGATGTAACTGAAATTAAAAAGAAAAACAGCAATAAAATGAAAATGAAATAAAAGTATGCAAAAAAAAAAAGCAAAACCTTTTTAACAGAGGCAAATATTTAATTTCTCATTATGAGATTATTATAAAAATTCTATTTCTAGTGTGTTTTGTACTATAAATGTAATGATATTTACTACTGACAATCATTTGAATGAAGCTTTACTCCTTAAAATCACTGAACAACATGAAAGCTCGTCCAGTGATTGGGTTCTTTTTAGCCACCCTTTTTGCTAGTTGCGCAACTGCACGATCTGCCCGAGTTCGCAGAAGACCGGTGGAGCTTTCCGGAGCTAACAGAAGCTGTGACGTGACAGCCACCACTCAGCACAATCTGCCGAGATAATGAGGCAGGTTAAAGGGCGAGTGGTATTGTTGGGCTTTTTTCGACTCTTCTTCGAGATAACCCCTGACCCTTGGTGGAGACACACACGGTGCAGAGCTGGACGCTCACTAAAGTGAGCTGTGGCACTGTTTGGTTAGATGGCAGATCGAGACAAGCTCAGGTGAAGGGTCAGCAGGTCAGATGCCGCCATCGGTTGCGGACATCACTTTTGTTCCAATTTGAAACAGATCACCTTTGAAACAAAGAAAGGCTCCTGAGATGATGAGTGAAGAGGAAGATTATTGAGAATGTAAACACCAGTTAGTTGGACGTGTGCCGTTAATCCGTTATACGATAAATGGCAATAATGTCAGAGTGATTTGAGTGATAAGGGAGAAAAATTGTATTTTTAACTTCTTTCCATCTGAATATTTTTAAAATAAATATTTGGCTGCCATCAACAAGGTAATATGTATTTGAAATGTGTGGGTCTACAGTGTTTTATACAGACCTGGGCATATAGATAATAAACATCTTAAATGTGTTGTTTCTTTTATATCAAATCTTTGTTTAAGTTTACAGGTTTAAAGCAAATACACTATTAAACTAGCTAGGCTGTAAGGGAAAAAATCCCTCCAATAAATGGAAATAGTGTCTTTTTTTAGTAGTTCCATTTAAAGCTCCACTTAGAACTGTTTTTTTCTCTGTTTAGTGTTTCAAGCCTACACGAAAAACCAAGATGTGTTCTTATCTAAGCAGAAGAGCTAATAAGTTACAGGGCAAACAACCGTCACGTACGCAGTGTACAAACCGTGATGTGCAACAACAAACGATTACAGAATCTCTGATCCTGGTTCCTCTTTGGTTAAACTGATGAAAATTTTCAGTCTATATATAATCTTAACTATAATATACTTAACATCTGTCTTGGAAGTCAGCAATCATTTAGAGCACTATTGTCAATAATAATAATAATAATAATAATAATAATAATTTTGATGAAGCTCCATGTCAGAATAATGACTTTTGTCCGCTTAATAATTTGAAATTCTATTTATAAAGAAAAAATTGTTCGTATTGAACGTAAGTTTAAGTTAGACTTTTAAGTTTAAAGTAACCTGATTTGTTGAACAAATGCAGCATTTCAAAGCAACATCTACTGATATCATGCAGGACGAGCTTTCGTTTTACTGCCTAATTTATTCTTTTTTATTTTATAAATTTTATTTATCCAGTCAGGTTATGGCAATTAGAAAATAACAACCAATCAGGTAGGGCGAAACCGTTCGCTCCCTCCAAGTCCCTTGTCTTTTTATTCTGCTGTTCAATGCTGCATCACAGGGCTCGTTAATACACTCTGAGGATAACCATTTGCCCCTTCCACATCTGTGACCTCACAGTTGGCCATTATTGTGAACGACAGGGCTGAGAGAGCATGCCAACCCTCCTACCCTGACGGATGGCCGATTTTTCTCTCTTGCACTCCAGCGGTTGTGGAATATAACCAGGATTCAACTTCATAAAACACTTCTGTACGGGGAAAATGAAATAAAAAAGTCCCTGAAAAATTTTTCAAAAGTTTTTTGTCATGGCACAACTTCTGTCCATTCAGTGACGCTGTCAAATCTCACCGAGAGATGAAAACATGAGTAAACGGTGAAAGACTATCTCCTAATGTGTAGCATGAGCCAAAACTTTCAGTAATGAGCAAATCTCCGTAAACCCGTGCGAAAACTCCTGCGAACGATTTACGGATAAATTTATTCACATCAGGTTCAATAAAAGTGGTCGGATTTCAGTTTAGTTCGTTTCTAAACAAGATTGTCAGCAGGTCTGACAGCAAGATTTCCTCATATTTTAAACACTTATTGTGATGACTATAATGACACAACTTCATCAGTAATTAAATCAAAAGAGAAACGTAACGTTACGTATCTAAAGAGTACAGCATGCTTTGTAAAGCAAGTCTGATAATTACTCTCAGCACCAGGCGCCTGATAATCCGCAAAACTGTCTGTCTGATAATTGTACTTTAATGGTTTGTCAACAAAAAGTCCCACCCTATCCATTTTCAGAACACACAAGTATTACATTTAGATCCCCACCTTGTTTTTTTTCCCTTTTTTTCCTTAATTACACTTCTCAGAACTCGAAAACGAGCACCAGCCCTCTACTTAGGAGCAGGATAAATCGCCTCGGGTTCTATCGACCTGAACGATTTTTGATCATCTGGAAATCATGGCTTGGGAATGTTTATAATGTTATAATGTCTGTTGACATTTTATTTTGTGGCAAAATGTTTTGATTAGACAGGAATTCAGAAAGGAGTCTGATCGCTGTACTTCCTTCCCTTCAATTAACATCACGGAAGGCGCAGTGCGCTGTCTGCTTCGCTGCCTTGACGACAGACCACAAACACGAGTGACATCATGGAGCCATGTCGACGTAACAGAGACACAAGACCAGGAAGTAGTCTCGTTTACCACAGTGCAAGCCGTTAGATAGGCTTTGCGGGTTATTCTTAGCAGCAGCGCAGACGATGATGGCTTAGCGGAATCATAATCAGACCATGATATGCAGTATGGGCCTTACAAACAACGATAATATTACTTTTACCATTTTGTTTCACACGGAAGTTTCAATCAGTTAATGTTTATGATATTTTATAGCCATGATCCTACTGTTTCTGAAATTCTCACACTGGACATTGTATAGACCAGTCCATAAATAACAAGTGGTATTAATTATTTATAGAAATTTCTAGAAAAGACTCCTAATTTAGCCTTAACGTAACCTTTAATAACGGCTACAGAAACCCATTTCGATTAGTTTCAATTAGACAGTAATTCCGAAGAAGAAGGAGGCTCGTCGTACTTATGATCATATCATTTCCATAAAGACAAATATTCAGATTAGGGCAGAACATGCGCGAGCCTATAAATACCGAGTGTGATTAATTATTCATGGAAATTTCTTGACCACTCCTGATTTAGTTCAACTGTTGATAACGGTGAACATTTGGAGGTACGATAATGAAGAACTGAAAGCATCATCATGAGGAAACTCGTGTATACTCGAAACTTCCTGGAACAAAGCAACCACATTATGTGTGTGTGTCTCTCCATATTGACTCCATGACACACATCACCTTAGAATCTTTTTGCGAACGGTATCCGAAGGAAATGCTAATAGGTTTCCAGGTTCAAACTTGAGATAGAAGGGACAGCACGGAAAAAACTTCACAGAATCAAAAGAGTCTATAAAGACGATAACTTTAACACGGCAGCAACAGCGACAGTGTAGACAATCTGCTTGGGTTGTATTTTGCCTGGTGTGTTTATACCTGGTTTTAATCTTGTAAATCTTGTAGCACATGTTATATAAGGATCATTACTTCTTATAGAGAATTAACAAATCTTTCTTAATTCAAATTCGCCCAGCTCATTGGAATCATTCTCTGATCCATGAAATATTTGCAGCAAAGTCGCATCGTTGAAAAGCATAATTTCGTGCAGTTAAAACTTAGCAGCTCCATGTTTTTTGACCAAATCTTTACAGAATTCACAACGAAACAATTAACCAGAATCTGAAGCAAATTAGGTGTCCATGACGTCCCACGTTCTTCCGCTTCAGTGAACTTAGCATATCTGCTAAGTGAAATGAATTTGTGTTTGGTCTAGCTAAAAAAAAAAACAAAACTACATGTTGTTTACAGGTGTGGTTATTAAAAATTGGAACCGGTCCAGCTAAACTGTCGAAGTTGGCACTTTTGTGTGAGAGTGAAATTGCGCAAAAGTATTCTTACAGTGCTCTAGTCTTGCGCTTGTAACACATTGTAACTTATGAGTTATAACAGGTTTAAGTCTTGTACTTCTAAAAGCTATCCAAAACTCCTTCTACAAATTTCCAACGTGGATAACAGGAGCTGAGATTTTTTACAGAGTGAAATTCAGAGCCTGCCAGAGCACCAGGAAGGGGGTGGGGAGGCTGGCAGAATGAAAACAAGGTGGCTACTAAGCAGTTCAGAAGTTCACCCAGAGTTGACGCTCTTTCTCTCTCTCTTTCTTTCCACGCACACTGATTGACAAAGAAAGCATCTGGTAACGTTTAGGCCGCTACTCCAAGCTTTTCTCTCCTTTTAATACTGGAAGGCCCGTAACATAACACAAACACACGGCTACCTTTTTACGGCGGTAACAGGAGTGGACCTCTCCTTGGGACTCCTTCAGGTAACTCGGTTTACGAGCGTTCTTCGGCAGAGCAAGAGAAAGCAGAAAATGAGGGAGAGAAAGAAAGTTTGAAAGAATAGGGGATTGTTCATTCCTCGCTCCACTCTCAGAGTATAACACGACATTGGTTTAGAACATAAACAACAAACATGTCATTTATTCTACAAGAAAATGCCTCGATCGTGTGTTTGCGGTTTTTGTCTGCATTAAACAACGCGGCACATGCAGAATACATCAGGGCTTAATCTACAACAGCTGAACCTGACAATGACTCTTAAGACACTCAAACAAAATGCACAATATTTCTACATCTACATAGGTTCTTTTATACACATGATGAAAGTAGTAAAACTCATCGTTTTAACCATTACCTTATGCTAATGTGCATTTCCTATTTCTCTGGCAACACATTTGTGTGTGTGGGCAGGTTTTTATATTGTATCTTGCTGGGGACTCCACAAGACTAGCAATAGTTGGCAGATTTGAACATTTGGTTGGTCACCGCTAGAAAAACTGCAGGTTTGCAGCATTAATTAGCATAATTAATCATTATTGCCAAAGAAGGGTCCTCACAAATATAGCACAACAACCGTGTGTGTGTGTGTGTGTGTGTGTGTGTGTGTGTGTGTGCGAGATGCATCATCAAGCCTATCCAGTTCATCGTCACAAACCCCGATGACCTTGAATTGTGCACGCAGGAGCGTCGTCATGACGACGGGGCTTTACACAAGCAACCGCAGCTGGACGCAACGTACGGATTCCTCTCAAAAACGAGCCCGCGCAGTTGTGCGCTAAGGAGAGCCGTAAACTTCCTCACACACGCTCGCAAACACAGATTCCATGCAGAGCCTCCGTGACTCATAAATTTCCAACCAATTTCGGGCAGTTTTATATATAAATATATTTTAGTAATGAAGTGTCAACTTTTGCCCTGTCACAAATGCTTGAAGTCGGGTCTCATTAGCATTTTTACTAAAACGTCACTTATTTTTTACGAGGCGCTCTAAAGGCCAGATCTCAGAATTGGTTCAAACAAGACTAGTCTTTGTTTTTTTTTTTTTGTTTTTTCCCCTCAGTTTAGGCTCACTGACCCAAGGGCCCTTTGTACTACCCATAATGCACTGCAAGCACATGGAACATAGCTAGAGGCTGTTTTCAGTCCCATGTCCCCGTTCTTTCTCTCAGACGTCAGCCTAGTGTTGATTTATGCACGGTCGATGTTTGGTTTCTTGCACACTAACCACTAATTATCCCATTAACTACCACACAGTTCTACCGATACCTTTGTTTGTGCTGAAGCTAGCAAAAAAAAAAAAAAGGCTGGAATTAGGACACTATGTTTACTGGTGACTCTTCGTTGTCACGCAACATCTAACGACATGCTATTTTAGACTCTCATCGAATGCCCAAGTTCTGAAAAGAATTAAATGAAATTAATTCAACTCAATTCAATTTATTTATATAGCGCTTTTAACAATTTCCCATTGTCTCAAAGCAGCTTTACAGAAGTATGGAAACAGGACAGAGAGGAAAAAAAAATAAATATAGAAGAAGAAGAAAAAATATGAATAAAAATAAATAAGTGCGTATATACAATTAAAGTTTAAAATAAAAAAAAAAAAGATTCTTAAAATTTAAAATACTACAAATTATTTAAAACACTATAAATTATCACCATATGATATTTAAAAAAAAGGGTAACTGCAGATTTAAGAGCCTAAGCACTGCTGCTGTAATCATAAATGCCCTGTAAACACACCATAATAAATATACGCTAGTTACAGTAAAAGTGTTTAATTTTTTTAATTGCATTAGCCAATCTTATCTTTGCTAGATAGATCAATCGATAGATAATGATTGGTTTATTGAGTATAATAAATTAGTTTCTGACATGAACCTGTCTGCAACACACATCAAGTTGGCCACTGCATCAAGTAGAACATGGAAACCATGGCAACCACCAGACGAATCAAAGTAGAGACGCCTACTATTGACAAACGCATATCGCTTTGGGTGACATGGGATGGAAAAAAACTGCTGCTAAGTGATCAAAGTTTAAGCTTGGTCCTTTTTTACCTATGGTTTACCTTTCTAACCAAGAGTAATCCATGAAATGAAAAATTTGCACTGTCCGTGGGTTATCGCACCTACTGTGATGGAATATTTTTACATAATCTTTAACTATATACATATATATACATATACATATATATACACACACACACACACACACACATATATATATATAGAGTTAAAGATTATAGTAAAACTATAATTAAACTATATGTATATAGTTAAAGATTATGTAAAAATATATATATAAAAAAACACAATTACTTTGATAACCAGCATCTATTCAGATCAGAAAGTGTGGTATAGTAAGGACGATTGTTTAAATCCCAAACTTTCTGTACCCTGGTTGGTAATGTGTTCATTTCCAGTTGCATAACCGTACCTGTGAATGTGAGTGAGTGTTTGTTTACCGTAGGCTGTTTCTCACGCAACACTAGTGTGAGGAGTAAACACTGATAATAGCAGCAACAACGGAGAAGCTTGACGGTCTGGATTTAGGATTTACAAAGCATTTGGTTTTATGTCTAGAGAAATAAAGCAGTCAAGCAAATAGATCTTTTAGGGGTATTTTTTTTATTGCAGTTAACAGGAATGTTATCAAACTTTTTTCTGCAGAAGAATGCCGTGTCTTAGTATTATTTTTTCCATTGGAAAAAAGTGTGTGAGATTTTTGCCCCAAAACGTCCTTGTTCTTGGTCTAAGATCCGTGGTCATACCTTTTACTTGAAGATGTGTTCAACAGCACTCTATATTTGCTGTCTTTGTGATCAAACAACAAACAAGGCCAACTAACAAGTTCTGGCGGTGTCAGGAATTTGACACAAATTTTGGTATGCGAGTGCGGCTTCAACGCACGTCTAAAAATGGGTCATATATATGGATATACAGGATATAAAAAGTGTGGATTTCTAAATGTTTTTATCATAAATTTGATCTCCTGTTGCACCCAATCACATGCATCTTGGATAAAAAACTGATTCCTGAATAAAAAAAATGTAATATATAAGGGACAATGATGATTAGACAATACAGACTATGGCCAACTGCCATCATCTCATACATTGTGAACAACCGTCATCCAGTTGCTGTTGACGATTTCTGTGCAGTTGTGTTTAACCAAGCAGAAATCCTTACTCTACTAACTCCAGCTTCACCCACACATCCTTATTTGGTGTGCAAGCAGGAAGCGTAATCAAATTGAGAAGAGGAACTTAGTTACAGTAAGAGTCGTTGGCAAATGGAAAAGGGGCTGGATCTGTAACCATACCTGGCCTTCCTGCACTGTGCGGTGGAAAAATGCTCAAAAAAGGAAGTAGTCGTAATTTCATAAGGATGAGCTCTACGTATATTCAGTGATAAACTGCATGTGTGATGTGCATCTCTAAAGACAACATTCAAATGAGTGCAGAGCAGGAAAATTGTTCCAGCCAAGTTATAAGATTATACGCACCGCTTATCAGGTCTGAGCCTGACGTAAATAGAATAATAACTTTTGGAGAATATTGCGCTAATGCATTAGTGCTGTAGCGGTTTCCAAAAGCAATTACGCTGTCTATGTAACGTAGAAGAGTACGAGAGATTTTTATTGTTCTGAAATTTGGTAGAAGCGTGCAGGAAATACGTTTTTGAGGAAATGTTAGTGGAATATATCTATTTTTTTTTTTTAATGGCTTAAGAATCTGTGATCACAACAGTGGAAGAGTTATAAAAGCCATGGCACACTGCAACACCTTTAACTAGCTTGAGGCAAAAAGCCACCACCAAGGCCAAGGTATCAGATTTCAATTGGGGCAACAATCAAGCTGTTGTTTCAGCACACTGTCATCAGCAGCCCTCCCATAACCACACTACACACCCTAACTTTAACACACACACACACACACACACACCTAATATGCCCTCCTCTGTAGAAGCAATTGTCTCCCATGCACACAATTTTCTCTCTCTCTCTCTCTCTCTCTCTCTCTCTCTCTCTCTCACTTACACACACACAAACAAGCACTGACTCTACACCGAGAGAATGCCACCGATTCAAGCACTCGAAACGGCACTGGTGGAAAAAGCGTACGTCGACAAAAAGACAGTGAGCCAAAGAGGTGACGAGACATCCACTTTTTCACACTGCTTGTGATTGTGGTCTCGGAGCTTCTAACACACAAAATAATTATCCAGAGAAACCAACACCACACGAAAGCACAGTACCTACACTTTCTCCCTGCAACGTTTCGAGCGGGTGTGTTCGTGCCATGTTGACGCAACACCAAAAAACTGGTCTGTCTGCTGCAAGCTGAAACTACCACAGAAACCTACTAAGTCCCTAGAGAGGGCCAGAGCGTTAATGAGTGACAGAATGCACGGTAAGCGCACGGAGGTGGAGGAGAACGCGGCGTCCGTGAACGCCCTCAGCCACCGACCCCCAGCTACAGTCAAAGAGTCTGACACAAGATTGATTCATAGTTAATGCAGCCTGACACCCCTGTGAGTGTGAGAGGGACGGAGAGAAAAGAGGAGATAAAGGGGAGAGAAGGAGGGAGGAGGGGACTCTGTTTGCGGTCAGTGCGAGGAAGAGTTCAGAGGGTCTTTTCCCACACACCGAGAAAAGCGCATGGTTCACTGTGTGTGCGCGCGCGCGTGAGAGAGAGAGAGAGAGAGAGAGAGAGAGAGAGAGAGAGAGAGAGAGAGAGCATATGTGGAAGGATAACCTCAATTCCTTTTTATCTCAACCTTCGGGCATGATAGCAATAAAAAGAGCAACAAATAGTACAATTGTGAAATCCCATTTGCCGTAGTGAGCACTTATCTAAAACTTCTTATATGAAAGACGAGATGCTAAATACATAAACGCAGCAGACTGGAAAATCAACTATACCTACAGGGGTAAGCATGACAAATATATCCAAATGAGTCCAAGATCTATTTGAATAAGTTCTTTGTGAACCTGGAAACCAAAGTGAATCACCAAAAATCTATAAAGGATGGCATGTTGAAAATAAAAAATAAAATAATAGTCCTGTACATCTTCCTGACAGGACAGAAGCGAGGCATCATCTATCTGCACCTCCAAGTGTCACTGATAAGACAGGCAATCACATGGGGAAGAGAGACAAAGAGAGAGAGAGAGAGAGAGAGAGAGAGAGAGAGAGAGAGACAGAGAGGGGGGGAGAGAGAGAGACAGAGACAGACAGACAGAGACAGCGACAGAGAGACAGACAGAGACGGAGACAGAGACGTATCAGTCCCACACTGTGTGTTACGTTACAGACATTACAAATTTACACCTTCTACGTCAGCGTCTCTTGGTCACTACTGGGCACGTCTTATTACTCATTAGTGAATCTTAGCCTTGGTGCCTGTGTGAATGACTGTCACATAGAAGAGTGTTTTGATGACAAGAATGTCAGCAGAAACTCATGACAAATGTAACAAATGTCAGCATGAACAAATCAGTTTCAGTACCATATTGTTATGTGGAGGCTCAATTATTATTATTATTGTTTTTATGTCTAAATAGATCAAAGATAACCTGAGCAATTTACATATTTTGGATTTTAAAGCCACAAACGCATACACACCTGACCACCTCCACACACACACACTTTATACACATCTGTCACGTGCCTTTAAAACAGTATCAATCACATGTCTATTACAGTCTGTTCATTTTTTTAAAGGTTTGCTCATTTTTCTAGATGCAATCTTTGTGCATGGATTTACAGCTTTATACAGGAAGTCGTGTTCAGCCCACGTTTATGTATTTAAACACGTTTCACTTCATCGCGTCTAATTCTATTTCACATCACCAGGCGTTATTAAAAACAAGGGGTCGTGTTTAAAAGACTGATCACGGCACAATCTGCTGCTCGAAAACTTTAAACGTCATCCTGATTGTGCATGCGTAATGTGTATGTGTGTGTGTGTGTGCATGCGTGTGTGTAAGTGTGCATGCGTGTGTGTGTAAGTGTGTGAGAGTGAGTGAGAGAGTGAGAGAGAGAGAGAGCGAGAGCGAGAGTGCATGCGCGCGCGCGTGTTTTTTTTTTTTTTTTTAAATCGCTTTAAAACAACAACTTCCTGGTCGAGATAAAATATCGTTCAGCATCAAGTTTAGGGAAAACTCATGTTGGGTAAAGAGTTATAAAGTAACTACGGTGTGGATTAGTTTCACGGGGACATGAAGAGCGTGTTGTTGTTTTGTGATCTTTAGAAAATAAAGAGATGATAAAAAAACGTGCAGAAAACAAGAGAGAAGTTTGTCCGAGCGCAAATGTTCAGGGTTTTTCACTTCTCCAGATCGACAGAGGAGGTTACAAAAAGAAAGCAAATCCGATGCACTGATATTACACACGATGGGGAGAAAGAACAAGTACGTTGTGTTAGTCACACTAGTGCGGTTTGTGTCTCTCTGAGAGCTCGCGCGCGGAACACAACACACACGTAAATAACCGCACGGGCATACAAACGCGCTCGTGCGCACACAGCTGAAACCCGACATATTCACGTTTACCGTCGCAATCACTTACCGGGTTAATACGTGTCCACTTCAAACACCAATTTCCTTTTAAGCCACTTCTGAACGCTCCGCCATCTTCCGCGCTAGCTGTGTTTGTTTAAATGGGAAACACTCCCAGGGCGCAGAGAGAAGCCTAGCACGGAGTACAGCCGGAGTGCATTATGGGTAATGTAGTTCTTCAGCTCGTGGAGTCTACGCACAGCTTCAAGAGGATGAACTACAAGTTCATGAACTCCAGTCATATTGAAAACAGCCACTAGGAGATGGGAAGTTGTAACGATATTAGAAAAAAAATATATAGTACGTTTATTTTTAGCCACCCAGAGGAGCACGTAGGTTCATGCTGTCCCCTGTTTGTGTGTATGTGTGTGTTGAACTTGTTGAACTATGTGCTGAAATTTAATTAAATCTCTGACTTCAAATATAAGATACAAGATAAGATATAACCAGTAATAATACCATGCAAATATACAGAACACATATATGATGCATGGTGTGAGTTTGTTAAGGCATTAAAAGTGCATTAGGTTAAAGTTTGCACAATTATATATTTGTAAAAAAAAAAAATAATAAAAAATTAGGCATAAATAAACTGTCAAAACATCACAGAGAACTGATTGGGGGTGTGTGTGAAATGAAATCTATTTAGGGCCCTAAGGATGCTGTAGGTGCCCTACAAAGAGGCAGAGAAGCAGTGGCCTCGTCTCCATGGTGACCTCGCAGGCATACCAGTGTTGGATTTCAACTGTTGGAGAAGGAGACAGTGCTAAAGAGGGAGGAAGGGAGAGAGAGAGAGAGAGAGAGAGAGAAGGGGGAAGGGGAAAAAATGGATTGAGAGGGAAAAAAGAATGGGAGGGGGTTGTAATTAGCTCATTGCTTGCTGTTTCCTGTCATGACTACAACACCGGCCTCTAATCGCATCCCAACGAGGACGTGTGGACATGCAAATGGTGCACTGACCTGAACTGGAAATATATGCCATTATTCAGAGCTTTATTTTTGTTCTAAAAACCCTCTAAACCTACAACACAATGGGGTAATTTTGGCCTTCTTTAGGTCAAATATATATAAATGTATAATCATGTGCTTGATGTCATTTTTCTATAAAATATACAACAAACTGGGTTGTTTATAATATAATGATAGTGATATAATACAATATACGTGATCAGTTTGCTGCGAGGGTAATGAGATTGGATAAAGTGGATATAAGTGGACTGAACTGTAAATAGAGAAATAAATGCCACAGAGGGCGATCTCAAAGCATGATCTAATCAATATTGTTTATATAATGGTGATACTGCTGTGACAGAATTGCACCTACTGCTGTCAAATCAGAAGAGGAGAAATGAGACATTCTGGGACCAGTCAAGAACCCTCGAATCATGTTCCATGTAGGTGTTTATAACAGCGTTTCATTATTAGAATGGGTTCAAAAGTTTTGAAGCTTTAAGGAACACTGTTTAGTATGAGGTTAAAAAATTGAACTTTAAAAATTGTGTGCTGCAGTATAATGAGTTGCCTACTATTCATACTCATACTTCTGAAACATATAAAATTTTAAATGTATGACTGTGTATGTTTGTGTTTCGTGTGTGTGTGTGTGTGTATGTGTGTGTGTGTGTGTACGAGAGTGAGAACACCTCAATAACATTCCTCAGACACCCAGCAGAGGCCCATAGAACTGTTTGTACCCTTCCCCCATGTTCCAGCAAAAAGACCCTTAGTAACCCCCCCCGAGAGTGAGAGATGCTTTCCACGTCTATACCCCCCACTTCTTTCTGTAGCCTTTGAAAAGGACAAGAGATTGTGGTTTGAAAGCACAGGAGATAGCCCCTAATCGTCTGTGTGTCTATAGATCGTCTACCTGCAAGCATCCAATCAATCGACTGTCTTCTTCACCTCACCCAATGAAGAGATTTCCCCCAACTACCCTCAAACCACCACCTCCTCTACTTGCTACCCCACTCTGGCTCAAGGTCTGAGACTTTTGCATCTAACCCTTAATGAAATAGATTTGTGCATCAGAAGAGGATTATTGTGAAAAAGAAAAGTTCAGGTTCTGTATATTTTTAGAGAGCCGTGTAAAAAGTTTTATAAATGTATTAAAAAAGTTATTTAGAGAAATGACTCCTTTGGGCAGCATGTACATGACTTTTTGACGTAAACGTAGGCAAATATTTAATTTCTATGTATATTCCTTTGTATAGAGTCCTCCAATGTAAATGTGTGTGTGTTTGTCTGTGTGTGTGCGCGTGTGTGCATGTATGTGGGGTGTGTGTCTCTGTGTGTTTGTGTGTGTGTGCACGTGTGTCTGTCTGTGTGTGTATGTGTCTGTTTGTGTGTGTGTGTGTGTGTGTGTGTGTGTGTGTTTTGATTTATTAATGCAGGAGGGAGTCTTACAGACAGCTGTCTTCTGCAATCTCCACACTGAAAAAGTCGACTAGGTCAATAGCTTCCTCTAGTGGTTAGCTTACAACACTAAAGTCACTAAAGCACAGCTAGGCTGTTGTGTAGTATATGTATGTGCTTATACAGATCAGCATGCAAATATAAAAAAAAATATACTGGACAGATATCTCTATGCAGAGGTAACCATGGTTTGCACAAAATAATGGGTTTTATATTTACTGAGATGTTATTATATCGAATTATAGTAGTTATTATGGTGTCAAAGTTTTATGGCTATGAGTATACTTACAATTCTAAACCCAAAGGGTATAATGCTTGCATCTACAGAAATGTTTGCTAAGAGAAGCATTAATTGCATGTATAAATATATAGCATAACATTTAATTAGTCAGATTTTATCATTCATTTGAGAAAGTACATTTTTTGCTCCAACACAAAACAACTCATGCTTTTTAGTCTTCTATGGTTGCATTTAATGTTAGTAGCTTGTTGAGCTGATGACCTGGGTCAGGTGTGTCAGGTAGGTTAATCAGTGCAGTGCACAGGAAGACACTGGTCTAGAGGACAGGGAAGCGCTACATTGCATACACTGCAGGTTTGTGTATTAAGTGTTAAGATGAATCATCTTTACAGTCCTGGGTTTATTTTGTCAGCCCACCCTGTTGTTTGTGTTACCATGTGCACTAGTTTCAAGCCAGGCAGGTACCTGTCCTCGAGGCGTCGCGCGTGCGGTTTTGGCTATGAGGTAAACTTTTTTCGAGACTTTTAGCATCAGTTTTTACTTAAATGTAAATTTCACGATTGCGGACTGGCTTCAAAAATGGAAACTAAATTGAGTTCTGGCCAGCTCACTAAACTTAAACTTACAAGTTTATGCTAATTTTGAACTCTGCTTAGCTATAAATCTTTGTTTTATTCTCTTAGCTAGTATGTTAGGTGAGTTTTCATTGATTTGCAAAAAAAAAAAAAATCCTGTGAGAAAAACACCATTATGATAATATATCTTAATGTTTCTTTTGTCAATATACCAGTTTAAATACTGGCATACAAACACCATTATATTTATTATATATTTACTACATTGTGTTTATTCACATTTTCCACCAAAAACCCACAAGTTCCAAATCACTAACACTGAAAAAAAATGAGTACAGTAGATTATCTAATTTTTACATTCATATTAAAGTCAACTACATTATTGATACCCAATATTCTCTGTATGCTTTTACATTATTATGCTTAGAAAATAATCAGCTCCCTTTGACAGTGGGACTGGAATTTGATTGTTTTGAAAGAATTAAGAGTTATAACCAAATAACCTGATGGGGATGATTTAGAGCACGAACATTTGATCAATCGTGACGTTGTACACACCTGGATACCTGGTGTGTTCCCAGGCACGAGCGTTGCAGGTTGAATAAGAAATAAGGTTCGGCTTGGTTTCGGACCCGTGACTATAGGTGGCATCTGGTTTTTCCATCAACAAAGTATATTTTCTGCATGATAAATGAATAAATCATTACTATGTTTCATCAAAACACCCTCGACACACTCAGGTACATCACAGTGTGCTTTAGTGTTTCAAAATAACACTTGCACTTCGCAAACTATTTAGGTACATTAGAGACACAGATCCTGTTACATTAGCTACCACTTTAGATCCAACAGGGTGGCAACAATAAAAAATCTTTAAAAGCCCACTTTTATGCCACTTTGTCTTCATTAATATAATGAAATATAATACACTTATCTATTGTGGTCTACTCTGTTATCACTGGATAGTGGATATGATTTTGCACCATATTTTTTGAATCATTGTCAGCAACACTAAAATGCCATATACTGTGTCTGACTTATTTATAAAATAGGTTGGAATCAGTCGTGGATGTTGGTAATATGGTTGATGGTCTACGATAAAGTAGTTTTTTTGTTGTCTACATCTAAAATTTCTTTCGACATTACTTTAGATGATTAAGGAATATCATACTAATCATACTAATCATACTATACGCATATCATACTATAAATGCAACTACTTTTATATATTTGTTTTTATAAGATTATGAGAATATATATATATATATATATATATATATATTATAATAAATACCTTTGTCGATAACATTTTTTCCATTTTACAATTCATAGATTGTTTAAAATGGGAAGGTTAATGAATAATAAGGATTTAAGGATAAGAAAATAGAGGGGGTAAAATTAGGTCATAGGTTGTTGTAAATGTGTGGTAAGCATTCAAAGTTTTAAAGTTCCGTCTCCCATAAAATGACTAGTTCTCTTATCCATGAGCTGTAAGCTGAAAATCCTGAAAGCCTAAAATATTATAGAGTAATTACATTATTGTAGATACATTTGCATTATATGATGTTTTCTTGGTATCTCATTTAAACAGGAACTGTGAAAACAATGGCCTTTTTCAGTGGATTGCTTTGACATTGTGTCAAGGATTCCTTATGTGTGTGTGTCTATCTGTCTGTCTGTGTGTGTGTGTCTGTCTGTCTGTCTGTTTTAACTTACTTAGCCTAAATAATGGTTTTAAAAAAATATCCTCGCAGTTCATACGTGGGAAAAGATCTTGTTCTCAAATCAGTTTTGTCTTTTCCAATATGGATTCATTGGTCAAGGCCTAGTTCTTTTTAGCCGTACCCGTAACCCAGCTTTGGCTGAACAAAAGACACTTAGCCAGGAAGCGATTCAACCAATCAGCTGCCACGTTCCAGCTTGCCAGAGAGCATTGTCCAATCACAGCAGGCTTTTGGCTCGGCTGCCTCGGAGTGCCGAGGCAGTGCTTATGCAGTGAGAGAGGGCTGAGGGCTGTCCTCCATGTTTTAATAAGCACTGACATTACACACAAGTCTTTTCTAAGCCATGCATCCACAGAGGTAAGTTTGCTTTCTATGCTTTCACTTTCTGTTTAGCAAATCTGCTAATTATGTACAAGGTGTTAACACAAAAATATAATGTTTTTGTTCTGGGGGAGGTGGGAAAATCCTGTACCAACAGCACAGAGCTGGATCCTGACTGGCAGGAACAGGACTCAACAGCAGTGTGTTTCATTTTGTGTTTGTCTCTGCTGTGTTTATAACCCCTTGTTAAGCTGTGAGTGTACCCAGGACGAGAATGGACCTCTGTGCTTTTTCTCAGCTGTAACATTGATCAAGCAAAGAGTGGAATACAGGAGTGGTGTAGGCCAAGCCTCTCAAAATGGAAGGCCTTGTATGTGTAAGGGGAAACCCAGGCTGCAGAATGGCCTGCATTATAAGCACTACTGCAATTATACTGCAGTTTATTGCTGATCTTGTTTTTTGTTCAAGTAAGACAATAAGAAGTGCGACGGTTTGCTTTGGATCTATTAATCTTCTGCCAACAAAACTGAAGACGGCCTATAACTGACACACGTAACTGTACATAGTGCATGGACCTGGCTTTCTGTACTGTGCATTGATGGCACTGTGACACTTTTTTTTTTTTTTTTTTTTTTTTAAATCATGGATAGGGGTTGGCAGCCATTTTAGGTAGCTTCTCTTTTTTTGCTCATGTAGTAGGGCCTGGTACTGTATACTTAAAACACTCAGGAAGGACAAAAATAACATCCAAATTAAGCTGAATTAGTTGGCCATAAAAAGGCATCTTAAGTTTCATAAATTAAAGATATATTAGGTTGAAAATGTATCAAAATATTAAGTGTCTGGACTTTGGAATCGGCTAGGGTCGCAAAAAGATCGAAATATATAATCGATATTATAACCTCTGACATTGCAGGCTACAACATGCCATGAATTTTATGTTTTGGTGTGGCTTGTTTTGGTCATTTTAACCAGTGTGAGCATTTTTCAGTCCAACAAAACAGCATGTTTCAGTGAATCGTTTGATCTAACACAATTTAGGTCAAATAAATAACATAAATAAATAAAAAAAAACTGTCACCGAACCCACCTCTCTTGTTATTGGTCATGGTTAGAGGAAGTTTTGCTCAAATAATGAATCTGGATGCATTTTCAAGACCAAAATCCTGACTTTTTTTTTTTTTATTCGATCCACAGATAGCCGTTCTCATCAAATTCATTATATTTGTTTGATAACGCCTCCATTGCCAGATCTGATAAAAGCCTTCTGTTTAATTCTGACTAATTGTCTGACTTTACCTGATTGAACATTGTGTTTTTTAGATCTCAGATCAATGATTTGGAAATCCAATGCAAATCCAATGTTTTGGAAATCTAAGCAAGTAGTTGATTAATTGCTCGATTACTGATGGGTTGTTCACAGTTATCTGGATTTTGTTAGTTGTCCACTCAATTGACCCATTGGCAACAGTGACAGCAAAATATGCAGAAGGTAGATAATTACTTTATACAGTAAGGTTTGGGCTACATTGATTATTTAACAAAATCAGTGGTGTCAGTTTTGAAATAGCATTAGCATAAATGTAGATTGTACATGCCTTGTTGTCACAAACGACAACTCTCTTCAATTTGAGACTGAATACCTGATTTTCTGTGGCTTCACAGAAAATTGGATGAAATTTGTTCATTCTGCTTAGACTCGTTTTAGACATACATAGTGCTATCCAAGTGCCAATTTAGCGTTTTACTTACCCTGCATCTGATTGTTTAGTACTTTAATGAAGTAATGAATATGAAGTAATGAATTAAGTAATGAATTAATGAAGTAATTTGTAATACTAAAGATCTGGCATTTAAGATTGGTTTGTTTATATATATATATATATATATATATATATATATATATATATATATATATTTATACATATATAAACCACACTCAAAATAACAATACTATAGAACTATTGTAATTATGAAAAACAAGCCAAGATTGGCTTTATGTTAGAACACTTCCTTACCACAGGGCTCGGTCGTAGTTTTTGATTTCCACGGCCTTCTAATTTTATTGTTAGGTGTGGATATTTCCAGAAAAAATGGTATGGTAATTTGCTCAATTTGCCATTGTCACTGTAAGAGGGAAAAAATAAAGTTGGTTGATTAAATGTAAATTAGGCCTATTGTAATTTGTATATAATAACAGTAGGAACATCTATATAGGTGGTATCTTTGTTAGTTTGTGTATGTCAGTCGATAAATGCTGAGTATTTTCCAAAACAGCTGTTTCCTATAAGGCAGGTTACATTTTCCTTTTGGTTCTTTGTCTCTATGCTGTATGTGGGAGTGTGTGCATATGTGGGAGTGTGTGTGTGTGTGTTTCTAAGGCCCTCACTGCATTCTTGCGGGCTGCTCTGCTGGCAAAGCTTGCATTCCCACAGTGGCCACAGAAAGCTATAGAAAATGGATGCCCGTCACTGCTCTTAGATATTAGACGAGGCATTGGGATAGTAGGTAATCTGAAGTTGTTCTAGCGCTAGAGAGAATATATATATGTATGTATGTATGTAGCCTTGTCAGTGAAGGCTTAAAGAAGCGGAGTGTGATTTGGAGTGTGTTTTTGATGGCGGATGGCAGCAGCAGCCCTCCCTGCATTGCAGCAGTGGATCAGAGCAGAGCGGAGAGAGCAGGGAGAGCCAGCATGCCACACAGCACCGAGCGCCCAATCACGCGCCTCCGTGTGGCTCTCAAACCAATCGGCAGCCCACAGCTGAGGTTAAAGATTGACAATTGCACCGAGAGCGGCAGGGAGAGAGAGCAAGGCCCTTCTGGAAAATTCTGCACCCATCTTTGTCTCATCCCTTACCAGCTATTATAATTGAAAGGAAAAAGAAACCATATAAAAAAGCCCTGCCTGAAGAACCTGTTCACTGTGCACGTAAAGAAAAATAAGGTATGCTGTTATTATGCATCATGCGATTGTTTAAGTTCATGTGCTGGTTAGTGCGATGTCAGTTTATGTGACGAGGAAGATGATTATATCTGTGTCATGCTGCTTTGACGTGCGAAGGTTTAATGCCAGGTGAAGTGGTGCTATTGATTGTGGGAGTAGAAATGGCTGTTGCTGAGGATGGGTGGTGCATGCATGGTGGATGAGAGGAGGAGGCCAAGATGGCAAGTGCACAGCCTCTGAAAATGTTGTCGTGTGTGTGTGTGTGTGTGTGTGTGCTTTAATTTTTTTTTCTCCCCCAGAAATGCAGAAGGGAGAAAGGAAGAATCAAACCAGCATGATATTGCTGCCTCGACAGGAAGATGATTATCCTGGAACTGGAATTCTCTAGCTTAATTGTATCCAAAAGATCTCTATAACACCGTGTTATTAACTGTAATCGAATGACGTGTTTAAGATTCATAGGGTACAAAGTGTGCAGAAATAGGCATTGCATTTCTTCCCCCCTTCTCTTATGTTTAGACTGGATGAGAGCACAGACAGCTGATAGCGGGTGGTTGTTTTGTTTTGTTGATGGAAAGACCAGGGCATGGTGTGGAGAGGGGAAAACAGCACAATAGCAATGTCTGAGCGTCATTTCATAACCTGTGACAACACCATTATTATAATGCCTTGAACTATTGCAGTGGACTGGAAACGGCTGTATACTAATATATACCGTATACGGCATTGCTATGTAATAATAATATATCTTGCCACATATCTTTATGAATAAGGCCTTCTCTTACTTTTCATGGAATATAGAAATATACTTTTCTATGTATTTTCCAGGAGACTGGTTCAGAGTTATAAAAACTAGCTTTGTTTGCCTCAAGCTGTCCTTGTGACTAGGCTGTGTGTTGGTGGCGGAGTGAGGGAAGGCAATATCATCCCCACCCTCTGGATACATTATTCATTTTGCAGAGGCAACCATTTCCTTCATTATCCACTATCTGTTTACTTCCTACCCTGCTTATATTTGTATGTTTTGTTGAGTTTGTTCTCTTAAAGCATGCACATCTACATAAAAAAGTAAAGTATGAAGCAAACATGAACTTGGCCTCTCTGATCTAATTGTTAGGGAACCACATGTTTTTGTGTGCCATTTGGTTTGGCTCAGACGTTTACCTTAATTTAACCGCAGACAAATAAAAGACTTTCTTGTCCAAATTTTTGTATTAAACCTGATTGCAGCATGCTTTTTGGTCAGTGTATATCTGTGCACGCCAGACCTCTCTTGTTTTGAAAAGCCTCCTGCAGTGACACTGAGGGAAACCCTGGACTTCTGTCAAAGAAGCTCTTTCACTGAGAACCCTCTCTCTCTTCCACACTCAAAGCAGAGGAAATAATAAACCGGACAAGATGAAATTCAACGAGACCACTCGGTTGCGTCAAAGTTTCCGCTAGCTGTCTGACCACCATTACTTTTACGTGACCTGCTCAACTGATCGATTAAGATTTTACTGTGAAACCACTGACAAAAAAGACTGTTTCTCTGCATGCATTTATTATTAGCAGGGATGAGTACAAGTATGTGCTTTTGACGCTTGTTAAACGAGTAAATTACTTTTCGTATTAGTATACTGTCATCAAACATAGTTTATAGTGAGCGCTAATGCACAGATTTTGACAGGTACAGCAGTACCGGTGAACGTGGTTCATTAAAAATGTGTGCAAGGTGCTGTGAATTGTCCTTTGAGTCACGAGCAAATTGCAGAGCCTGGGGAAAGGAATTGTTCATATCTCAGTGCTCAATGTTTGCAGAAGTGAAGTGCTATCATGCGTGGCATTTCCTCTTTGTACACTAGTACCATTTTAAGTTTTGATGCATCAGTAGTTCCAGTCATGATGAATTTCAAATTGAAACCAAACCCAAACAGAATGGCTGAGTACTAAAGTACTAACTGAGTACTATTTTGTCATATATATATATATATATATATATATATATATATGACAAAATAGAAGTAAAAGGAATATAGACTTCATAGCAGTGTGGGGAAAGTAGCAAAAAATCTTGAAAAAATGCCATGGGCATGACTTTTTTTAATACCGTACATTCTGATCAGTTAAACTTTTTTAAACACCATACACCGTGTACATAAACATTCTCTGTGTACGGCAGTTTAGCAGACGAGGAGGCGAAGACAGAATCAGATGCGATTGAAGGAATGGAGATTGCCACACGATCCAAAGGTATGAAGAACATAACGCTCGGTAAAAATCATATATGATGCTCACTTGCATGTTCTCTAATCGTCTTGAGTTTTGACTTCATACAGTGTCTGATCCAGGGTCAGTGGAGCGTACCGCCCCAAAGCGCAAAGCACCTAGCCCACCGCATTCCTCCAACGGACACTCTTCTTCAGAAACGTCTCCTAGCCCTGTCAAAAAGAAGAAGAAACCGGGAGCCGTCAACAGCAGCAAAGATCAGGTTCAGCGCTTTCTTTAAACTGTTCTCAAACAATAGTTAACTATAATGATCTTTATCCATTACATACCATCTGTTGTTATTCTGAATGCTATAAGAGGTTCGCTAGAACTATGTCAGACCCCTTGGGCTTGATTTTCAGTCTGCAAATTCAGACTGCAGAATAAATAAATAAATAAATAAAAATAATAATAATAATAAATCCACAGAGAGTTTCTGGAAAATGATTACATATTTAACAGTGTTGCTCATCAGCTGATTTATTTTGCTTCATAGATGAAGTATCTTGGGTGTATCTGTGGACAAGGGTTGTATTTTGAAATGGCAGGTAAATTCTTTAGCCAACTCAAAGACTATGGCGTGATATGCCTGCTTATTTTATCTGTCTGAAGATTGTAAGTAAAGCACTCAGGGATTGCATTACACAGCAAGCGAGGGCAGCCTTTACTTTTGCTGCTGTGCAAAAGTACATTCCTCTATGTCGTAAGCAACATCTCAGTGATTTATGATAGACTGCGAAAAATGTCATTTTTATTTGAATCTAACGTGAATGTACGGCGTTCTGCGTCTGAGCAGTTTCATCCAAATCTTTTAATTAACTGTGCAACCGACACAAACTTGAACTGTTTAGCATTAATAAAGAAATGACTTTCTATTGCTTTTTTCTGTAATCGTTAGACGTTAAATTGGTAGATTGGATTGCGTGAAGTTCAGAAAGGAAAAATTTTTTTCCTCTTGTAGATACAAATTCAAGCGTGGTAGAAACTACAGGATACGATAGGACGATAATAAGATTTCGGAATGTTTGAAATAAAATTTTGCATGAAAATAAAAATTGCATGTAATGATCACTGAACTTCAATACAAGTGTGCAGAGATTATGTGGGTTTCTAATGTGTACATCTGCGGTGTTACCTCTGTGTGTCATGACCTGCATTGCCTTTATTTTGAAACCCCCGCTCTCTTGTTTTTCTCACCTACGTTCCAGTCCGAACTAAGACATGGTCCCTTTTACTATGTGAAGCAGCCCGCACTCACCACAGACCCTGTTGATGTTGTACCGCAGGACGGCAGGAATGACTTCTATTGCTGGGTGTGCCATCGCGAGGGCCAGGTGCTCTGCTGTGAGCTCTGCCCACGCGTCTACCATGCCAAGTGTCTCAAACTGGCTGCTGAGCCTGAAGGCGACTGGTTCTGTCCTGAGTGTGAGGTATTGGCACACACTAACACTGCCGTCCGTATGCGAGGTATATTATAAATATCTGCAATATTGGAAGTGCGTAGATCACAGATACTTGACAGGGGTGTTTTCCCAGCAATATAAATAATTGATCAGCACTTGAAGTGCTAAAAAAGAGTGTGCAGGAATGACAAAGGTGCATGTCCACAGGCTTTGTTTTACAAACATGTCATGAGTTAATGCATGGAATATTTGTACATTTTGTACACATTCCTAGCTGTGCTTGGGAAAAGATTGCATTCTGTGAGTACGCCACTGCTAAGTCCTGTCTTTAAAAGTTTAAGACTTTTCAAAGCTACACAGTTATATAATACATCTACGATGCTAACATACATCCATTACTAATGGATGAAGCCTTGGCCTGGAGGTGAGGTCGTCAGGTGGTCCCCAACCTTCACTGGGTGTTTCGACCCTTAACCACAACACCCTCCAGTTGGTGGGTCAGCAGTAACTGGCCAGGTCACTGCCCCTCTCCTCCAAGTTTAAAGCTTATATCCTCTCTCTTATGCCAGAGCCAACAGGAGGCTCTCTCTGCCGCTTCCCCCAGCTTACTAACAGCTGCTTTCCTCAGGTGACCTCTCAGTCCAACCTTTGTTAATAGATTCCACACAGATTGAGCTTGGAATCCCCGACATCCTACTTCCACCGTCATCAGCCAACATGTCCACCCTTTATCCCGACAACCTTCAACAAGTTGCTGGTATTTGGCTCTTTTCCTCTCAGCAGCATCCTCACAGCCCTTCTCCCACGGCACCGTCAACTCCACCATGATGATCCCCTTCCCTCCGGAGACCACATGATGATATCGGGTCTTAGAGTTGTAACCAGTATCGCCTCGGGGAAGTGGAGTTTCCTCCCCAGGTCGACATCCATTTCCCATCCCTTTGCTGACTGCAGAAGGTTCTGCTTAGCTTGGCTGTGGGCAACAGGTCTTTGGCGTTCTTTCACAAAGGCAATGGTGCTCAGCAATGATCTTACTCTGGCTGGTTGTTTCTTCCTCATTTCTTGCTCCAGGATGTCTGCAAGCACTGACAGCACCTTGTCACGGTGCCACCTGTATCCCCCCCGTGTCAATGCGGTCTTGCACCCTGACAGAATGTGTGCCATTGTTCCTCTCCTGCCACATAACCTGCACAGTGGGTTCTCCCTCCTCCCCCACCTGTGCATATTGACTGGGGTTGGTAAGATGTCATACACTGCTCGGAGTAGAAACGATATACGGAAGGGCTCCAGCCGCCACAGTTCACTAGATGTGATTGTTCTCTTGGGGAGGTTCCAGGCAAGCTCGATGGATTTTGCTCTTCTTGTTTCTTCCTCAAGGTTTCGAACTTTGTCCTGGATCATGGTTCTCTTCTCCCTAGGAGTTGACTTTGACCACTTCTGGAAATGTGATGTTCCTAGACCCTGCCTTCCGGTACAAGGGTTTCCGATGATATCTTTGGTAATAAGCGAACATTCTGCCTGGTTAATTGCTGTGCTGTCGGCCCACCTGTGGCCTGATCTTGTTCTGATTCCTGCTTCCCTGGTAAGTTGGTCTTGAGAGTCCCTATATGTCAGGGACAGTCTGCATTTGGTGACTTTAAACTCCTCCACCACTGATGACAAGGGAAGCTGGAGCTGGCCCGACCTCATGTAAAGCCCCAAGGATGTAAAGCTGGGGGGTATTCCCAACCATCTTCTAGGGTACTTGTTGAACTTCCTCTCCATTTCTTCAACTGTTGGTAGGAGCACCTCATATACAGTGAGAAGCCACATGAGTCTTGGAAGCAGGCCGTGTTGGTAAATCCAGCACTTGTATTTCCCAGACAGGCCAGACTTCTTCATCAGCCACTCTTCAACATGTTTTCCGGTGCTGTTCTTATCTGAAAGGGAATCATCATACCACTTTCCCAGGCATCTAATTGGGTTGCCCTGGATATTTGGTATCATTCCCCTTGAACAAATAGCTTGAACTTTCCAGTTGTTTTGCCCTTTCGAATCACCAGGCTCCTTGATTTCTTGGGCTTGAAGACCATCTTTGCCCAAGTGGCCATGCTATCCAGTTCTGCCAGGACCCATCTTGCCTGCACATGATTTGGCGTTATCACGGTAAGATCATCTGTGAATGCCCTGATCACTGGCTGTTGACGTCCCATTGCGGTCTTTGGTCCCCTTGACTTCGTACTCGCTACAGAGATGATCATGTTCATTTCCATGATGAACAAGATGGGAGAGATTGTGCATCCTGTCACTACCCCCTTCTCCACTGGCTGCCACTTTGTTGTAAACCTGGCGGACTGGAATCGCAACTTGATGTCTCTCAGGTAACTGGTGATCATACCCTGGATGTTATGTGGGCTGTAGTAGTAGTCTAAAGCAACTTGAATCAACTTATGGGGAATAGACCCATATGCATTAGCGAAGTCAAGCCAGACAAATGTTAGGCTGCCCTTCTTCTCCTTTGCTTCTTGGATAAGTTGGCTGAGAACTCCTGTATGCTCCAAGCACCCGGAGAACCCTTCCATACCACCCTTCTGGATAGAGGTGTTAATATATCCATTCTGGGTCATGTAAGCGCACAGTCTCTTTGCGAGCACTGCGAAAATCTTTCCCTCCACACTAAGTAGGGATATAGTTCAAAACTGGCTGATCTGTGTGGCTCCCTGTTCTTTGAGCACAAAGCACCCTTCCGCCCTTCTCCAGCTTGTTGGAATGGTTCCCTTGGACCAAATTACCCGCATAAGCTTCCACAGCCTTCGAAGGAGCTTAGGGCATCTTTTGTATACTTTGTACGGTATACCGCTTGGGCCCGGGGCCGAAGATGATCTTGCATTCTTAACTACCTCTTGAACCTCTCTCCATGATGGGCACTCTGTACTGAGGGATGTGGTAGGTGGGTCAATGTTAAGAAGCCTGAGATTTTCTTCCAGGGCCGTGTCTCTTCTAGGGTCACTAAATCCGTCCTCAACCGACTGCTCCACCTCCTCTTTGGAACTTATTAGAGTCCCGGACCTCACCTCACCCAGAAGTGATTTGGTGAAGCGGTACGGGTCCTTCATAAACTGGGCTCGTGCAGCTTCCTGCTTCTTCCGCCTCTGTTTGAATCCCTCAGCTTTTCTTGTTCTGATGAGCTGCTCCCAGAGGCTGGCTGTCAGCTCTTTTATTCCTTCCTTTTCTCCTATACTTGCCAGTTTGAACTGCTTCCTTAGGGTTTTGATCCCCTTCCTAAGTTGCTTGATCTTTCTCTCTCTTCTGTTGTCCTGCTTTTCTGGTCTTGCTTTATTCTCTCTCTTTGGCACTGCCCCAAACCGTTCCTTTGCCACATTATAGGTGATTGTTGTCAGTAGATCCACCTTCCTTTCCACTGATCCTGCTTGAACCGCTCCAAGCACTTTGTCCAGATCTTCATCTAACCTTGACCACTCCTCCTTGTCGCTCATTCTGGGCCACTTAATTCTTTCCTTCGTTGCCTGAGGTGGGCTTTCTGGATTGGCGTTGGTAGCTCTCCTTGTGTGGTCCTGGGGGGTTGCCTGCACTGAGAGATCCCTAGGACTATGGTGTGCTTCCTGCCTAGGGTTCTCCTCTGTCTCACCAGACAGTTCGTCTGAGCGGTGTGCATGCGTCCGTCCTTGTCCACACGTGGATTTGCTCTGATGTATCTTGAGCCCTCTTACGCCTTTGCTGATCCACCATGATGATCTTCCTTCCCTCCGGAGACCACATGATGATATCGGGTCTTAGAGTTGTAACCAGTATCGCCTCGGGGAAGGGGAGTTTCCTCCCCAGGTCGACATCCATTTCCCATCCCTTTGCTGACTGCAGAAGGGTTTGCTTTATTGTTGGGAGAGTTGAGTCATAGTGATGTCACAGCCATCCCAATATGGCCGTGCTTTCTAGGTGGGAAACATGCACTCTAATCCTTTCAGCTGGTCATAAGCTACTGTGAGATCATATATGTTGAAGAGAAATGGTACTGCTATCCTCTGAGAGGGTTTGAATGTTTTTAAAAGATGGAGCAAGCACTTGCTAGCCTTTGCCCTTGCCAAGTTGATAGGTGTCATATCTGCCTACCTGCCAGTCTTGGCTTTTCAATATGACCAAGTATAAATAAGGAGAACAATGGGCTCATTAAACAAAAATACATCTGGCATCGGCTGCTGTGCAGTCTCGCTAATACTCACTAATTCATTTAATTTCTGTTTAAGGGAAATGCACAATAGAACTACTCAGCATTACCACACATAAGCTACAAATAGTAATCAAGCCAAGTCAAGTCACACTCTATAGCAGTATATAATAAATAATAGTGTACAATGAAAGGTCAAGTGAACCAGAAATGACTTAACTCAAATTGGTCATCATATCAGCTAAATTAAATTATGGTCCCTATTGATAGTAGCAAAAAAAAAGAAAAAAAAGCTTGATATTGTTCTGTTTTTACCATGGACTGTAAATTCAGAATTCACTAAGAATTATTTTCACTAAGAATTATCTTATTACAGCTTTAAAGGTGGGGTGCACGTTGTTTGAGAAATGCTTCAGAAAACTGAGTCAGGCCAACAAGCAAAACAAACGTGTAGCTCAGTGGTCTTCACTATTTTTTAGATGTGAGCCACACTGATAGGACAAAGTCAATAGGAGAGCCACTTTCACCGCAAAGTATGCCAAGTTATTCAGTCTTCGAGTTGCAGATGATGCATGCTCCCCATCAGTTACCTCTTTTGTCACTGTCACATTGCTTTGTTGCTGTTCATTTTGTGCGCGGGATTGTTTGATAAGAAATCGATCCATTTTTTAGTCCGTGTGTACAGTAAACACAAGTTGTTAACTAGCATGAAACACAAACTAGCTTCTGGCAGGCCACCAAAAACTGGCTATTGCGCAGAACGCAGTGAGTCAGTGACGAGTCAAATAATATATATAAATATATATTATTATTTGTAATAGAGCACATTCGTTTTTCTATGCTTCCCTGATTGTTTTTAATGTTACTTAAATGAAAAATTAATTTTAACCACGTGATCATATCACCGTATTATTTACTGCCATGCAAGCCGCATATTAAAGCTTGGCGAGCCACAGGAGGCTTACGAGCCGCGCAATGAGTAACACTGGTGTAGCTAATGAGCTGAAAGGGGTGTGTCTTGTCAATAAGCGGCGGAGAGAGTGTTGCGCATGTCTGACATTAGCAGAAAGCAATTGAAACATTGACATGGCGGATAAAAACGAAAAGCGTAAAAAGGCTTATGATAAGGCAAGAAGCAGGACCCGTGTTAATATAGGATCAGATTTCCAGTGCTGGAGAGAACTGAACGTCTTCTGTGTGAAACAGAGCTAAACCTTTCACGGTACAACACACAGTACTACAAAAACACATTTGTATTACCATAGTATTACTCATTGAGTTCATTTATTGATCAAAATATTCCCTTGGCCAGCCGCCCCAGCAGGTTCTGCCATAATAGTTGCCTGGGTTACGCATGTATGTGTGGGGCGGAGCTTTCATAACAGGGGTGACACCCATTTGGGTTAGGGGCGTGTTTGTTTTGGTGATTTCTAATGCCAACATTGGCTTTCAAACGTCGTGAATTCCACCTTTAATGTTTAATGAAACAGTTGTCAATGTTTGAACATATGTAAAAGGTTGAGTCAAAATATGATGCATCTTCTCTTTCAGAAAATAACTGTTGCAGAGTGCATCGAGACCCAGAGCAAGGCAATGACCATGCTCACACTGGACCAGCTATCTTACCTTCTCAAGTTTGCCCTCCAAAAGATGAAACAGCCGGGTGTAAGCGTGCGCAGTGGATTCCGCACATCCATTTTAGCTGTTAACTTGTATAGTGTTTTTTTCTCATGAGAAGCTAAGTTACATTAGAGTAAATCCACAATTCCTTTCATACATGCTTTTTTTTTTTTTTTTACAATAATTACAACACAGTGGTACCGGTATCTCATAGCAGCATATACAGCCACATAGGCCATATCACCTTACAATCTTTGGATATTCATGTTCATACATAGACATACAAAGTGCAAAAACAATATAATAACAGGAAAATGCAACAAAAAAATAATAATAATGCAACAGGGCATATCAATGTAAATAACAGGGTCATTTCATACATGCTGTTTTAATCGAGGAAATTAAATATTTCAACCTATTTCTGTCTCCCTCTCTCTCTCTCTGTCTCTCTCTCTGTCTCTCTTCAGACAGAACCGTTTCAGAAGCCAGTGTGTCTTGATCAGCATCCTGATTATGCGGAGTATATTTTTCATCCCATGGATCTCTGTACATTAGAAAAGGTAATAAAAAAACAAAACTCAACAAATCACATTGCTCTAATATGTTGTCTGCTTTGGACTGGAGCTGTTTAAGGATTTTTTTTTCATTCCTATTTAGAATATCAAAAAGAAAATGTATGGCTCTACTGAAGCATTTCTGGCTGATGTGAAGTGGATTTTACACAACTGCATTATTTACAATGGAGGTTGGACATAAAACTGATTCATATATGTATGTAAATGTGCTGCTGTTATTGATTTGTGTGGGAAAAAACTATTTGTTCATATTTTCCAGGAAACCATAAGCTCACCACGACAGCTAAAGTTATCATAAAGATCTGTGAACATGAAGTGAGTGTAACAGGGTTTAAAAGTTTTAGATAAATGCAAAAGTTAAAATAAAATATACAAATTTGGTGCCAGTTTTTTCAGACCTCTTTTTTTTTTTTTTTTTTACAGATGAATGAAATTGAGGTCTGTCCCGAGTGCTATCTTTCAGCCTGCCAGAAAAGGGACAACTGGTTTTGTGAGCCGTGCGTAAGTAGTACTTACTATATAAATATGTGATTATTAATCCATTAATTAATGTTATTAAAATCATGTGACTTAACAGCCTACTTACTATTTAATTTAGAGTAACCCTCATCCCCTAGTGTGGGCCAAACTTAAAGGTTTTCCATTCTGGCCTGCCAAAGCTCTGCGAGACAAAGATGGGCAAGTAGATGCACGATTCTTTGGACAACATGACAGGTATATTATTAAAAATCTGCACATGCTTAGCGTCTCCAGTACTGCATTCTATTCATTTATGCTGCATTTCTTTTTTTATTTTCAGGGCCTGGGTCCCAATCAATAACTGCTACCTCATGTCTAAAGAGATTCCTTTCTCCGTAAAGAAGACCAAAAGCATCTTCAACAGCGCTATGCAGGAGATGGAGGTATATGTGGAGAACATTCGGAAAAAATTCGCCATCTTCAATTACGCCCCGTTCCGCACACCCTACACGCCTGACAACCAGTTCCAAATGCTACTCGACCCAGCAAACCCCGGCGCCGGCTCATTCAAACCTGAAAAACAGGAGAAGATCAAGCTTAGCTTTGATATGACCGCAGCGCATGTAGGCAAGGGCGTCGTGCCAGCCGGCATGGGTGGTGGAGGGACTACCGGTAGGCGTATCGCTATGCCAGACATACCACGATCACCGATGAGCACTAACTCTTCCGCCCATACTGGCTCTGACGGCGAGCAGGAAGGCGGAGAAAAGAGCCAGACCAGAGCACTTCTGCAACACCACAGCACAGGAGAAGAATCTCTCGATAGCACAGGTAGTAGTGATTAATGACAAATGATTACTTCATACTTTCACTATACTGATAGTCAGATTATGTTCATAAGTTTCTATTGTACATTTTAATCTAGGTTTCTCTCTGAAAACATGCTGAATTGAGCTTTGATTGAAACCGAATTTTTTGATTTTTTTCTGTAGTATGATTTTTATCTTTATCTTCATCATTTATGGTCCTTAAATTCAGATTCTAATAAAAAAAAAAAAAAACTGAAGGAAAATCTCCAACTCTATAAGCTGCCTTAAAGACGGGGTGCACGATGTTTGAAAGCCAGTGTTGACATTTGAAATCACCAAAATAAACACGCCCCTAACCCAAATGGGTCCCACCCCTGTATTGATAGCTCCGCCCACACATACATACGTAACCCAGGCAACTAATGGAAAGTTATGATAAATGTGTCTTTATCATAGCTGAAGGGAAGAACAATACGATTGCAGATAAACAAACAAGCAAAAATGACACAAGCATAATCATGCAAAGGACGGCATATATTAGTTCTGTGAAACAAAGCAAAACTAACGTTACTCACCTATCGAGAAGGAAAAAAGCAACCTCGGCGTCCCATCGCTGGCCTTCCTGCTCCTTCAGTTCTCTCCAGCACTGGAAAGCTGATCCTATATTAACACGGGTCCTACTTCTTGCCTTATCATAAGCCTTTTTTCGCTTTTCGGTTTTATCCGCCAGGTCAATGTTTCAATCGCTTTCGGCTAATGTCACACATGAACACCCTCTTCGCCGCATTGACGACACGCCCCTTTCCGCTCATTAGCTACACGTTTGTTTTGTTTGTCGGCCCGACTCAGTTTTCTGAAGCATTTCTCAAACAACGTACACCCCACCTTTAAGCAAGGTAAACCTTTTATATATGCATCTAAATTAAACAGCCCCTTGGTGTCCACAGCGTCCCCTTCTGCTCCACGAGCCGGTCCTGCAGGCAGCGCAACGGACAGCCCCAAACCGTTTCATTGTACAGTCCCAAACACGCCCATTAAACAGGAGAAGACCCCCACTACAGGCAGCATCTTAAATCTTAATCTTGGTAAGCTGTTTCTTCTCTAATTAAAGCTGTACTGTGAATATATCTCATAAATCTGAACGAATATAGCAATCTGAGTAAATCTAAACAGTGAATTTGTACGGTGCAAATATACATCCAAATATATGTGAGTTCTGAGTATGAAGGCATTTGTATGGTGCAAGACAGATAGCAGAAGTGTGACAGTAGTGCAAAAGGACTTGTGTGCAATAAGGAAGTGTGATGTGAGATGTGGATTTTTAAAGTTCAGGAGTAGGAAGGAAAGGGGGAGGTAATGGACAGAGTTCTACATCTTGACAGCCTGATGGATGAAGCTGTTTTAGAGTCTTGTGGAGCGAGCCTGGAGGCTCCGGTACCTTCTCCCTGAAGTGTCTTGACTTGTGTGAGCGATGCTGATGGCTCTGCTAGTGAGGCAGGTGTGGAAGATGTCCATAAGGGAGGGCAGAGAAACACAGATGATCTTGCAGGCTGCATTCACTCTGTGTTTCAGAGTCTTTTGACAGGAGGCAGTGCAGCTTCCGTACCACACAGTGATGCAGCTGGTGAGGATGCTCTCAATGGTAGAAGGAGCACATGATGGGAGGTGGGACTCTTGCTTTCATCAGTTTTTGGAGGAAGTAGAGGTGTGAGTGAGCTTTGTTGGCCAGCTATGTGGTTTTTGTTGTCCAGGAGAGGTCCTCAGAGATATGCACCCCTAGGACATTGGTGCTGCTTACTTTCTCCACAGTGAGGGGTGCTGTGGAGGTCCTCTGCTGAAATCGATGACGAGTTCTTTGGTCTTCCCTACGTTGAGGAAGAGGTTGTTGTCAATACATGACTGGACCTCCTTGACTCGCTCCTGTAGTTGGCCTCGTTGTTGTTGTGATGAGGCCCACTACGATCGTGTCGTCTCCAAACTTGACGATGCGTTTTTTTAACTGTACACAATCATGGCTCAACAGGGTGAAGAGAAGCAGGCTGAGCACACACTTGTGGCTTTTCACAAGTTTTTCTGCCAATCCGTATAGTTTGTGGTTTCTCTGATAAGAAGTTCAGCACCCAGTTACAGAGAAGTCCCAGGTGTCTCAGGTTGTTTACTAGCTGCTGGGGGATGATAGTATTAAATGCTGAACTAAAATCCATGAGCAGCATTTGCACATAGGAGTCTTTTAAGTCCAGGTGTGTAAGAGCTGTATGGAGAGCGGCTGAGACGGCATCCTCCGTGGACCTGTTGGTACTGTACGGAAACCAGAATGGGTCATGGCGGGAGGAAGAATGGATTTTATGTGCTGCATGACCAGCCACTCAAACTCTTCATAATGATGGGGGTCAGTGTGACAGGCCGGTAGTCGTTGTGACCGGATGGGTGCGGCTTCTTTTATTGTTGTGGCCTTTAAATGTCATGATTTCTAAAAACCTGTGCTGATCCCCACATGCGTATGTATGTCTGGTGTATCTCGTTTCAGACCGTAGTAAGGCTGAGATGGATCTAAAGGAGCTGAGCGAGACTGTGCAGCAGCAGCAGGGAGCTCAGGCCTCACTCACGTCCCCTAAAAGACAGATCAGGAGCCGCTTCCAGCTCAACCTTGACAAGACCATCGAGAGCTGCAAAGCACAACTGGGTGAGCTTACAGACACAAACAAATTGAACAAATCAGAAGTCGATGCCTAAATTCCCTCAGGAATTTTAATCGAAATGTGGACTAATTAAAGCCAACCTTACTTTTAGCTTACCTGATAACTGATGATACAGACTAGCTTGCATTCTGTGAGCCTTGATGATAGCTGTCCCAATAGAAACTAGATCTATACAAATGTAAAACAAAATATAGCAAAAAAGTGAAGGAGGTTGGATATTTTAAAAATTGTGAGAAAAATGTAAACATTAATATACTGTTTTTGGATAGGCAAGTTAAGTCACTTCTGTTTTCTGTGTAGAAGGCGATTGTTGTGTCTGACTGACATGAAAAAAGAAACCATGCCTAAGAGAACTTGCCACTTCTTACCTCTGCTCTAAACAGGTATAGAGGAGATATCAGAGGATGTGTACAAAGATGAGGAACACAGCGACTCGGACGACTCGGACAAGTCTGACTCCAGTGACAGCGAGTACGCCAGTGACCACGATCAAAAACCAAAGAGCACCAAGGATTCAGCTGCTGATGAAAAACCAGAGAAAGAACCATCAAAAAAGAAGCCCAAACCAACATCCCCTGCTGGCGAAGACAAGGACAGCAGCACGGAATCATCTGGTACATCTAGCTCGCTGACTAAAGCTGAGAAATTGGGAAGTGCTGTCTCTCAAGCCAAAGAAAAGCCAGTTGTTGAGATGGACAAGGAAGCGCCCAAAGCAGCATCGGCGTCTCCCGGTACACGAGAGAAGTCCAAGGCGACAGAGGAAGCCAGGCAGCCTGTGTCTGTCGACGTAGACATGGATTCAGACTCAGAGCGAGAGCTAGTGATTGATTTGGGAGAAGAACCAGGAGGAAGAGAGAGGAAGAGGCGCAGGAAAGACTCAGCCGCTGTCACCGCACACAAAGAGCCCGCAGCCTCCAAGACCGAGGGCGAGTTCTGCGTCCGCTCAACATCCAAAGACTAAATGTCTAAACCTTAAGAAAATCAATATAACATCTTAGACACAGCGCAGATGTTTTTTCTTGCTCCTAATCAAAAAAAATTAAGCTAAATTAGGAGCTCTCTGAGATCATTCTTAGAATCTTTTTGAATACGGACCCTTATCTTTAAATGATGAATATCCCATCAAGGTGGAAGACATTGCAGAGATACTATCATGTCTTTTTTTTTGTCATCTAACTTTTATAATCTAATTATCGTGTCTCTAACAGAATTAAAAAAAACAATCTAATATCGTGTCTCATGTCACATACTATAAACTGTTTTCCTATTACAGTTAGTTTTTAATTTTAAAAACCTCTTCATCCTCTTGAAAGGTCTGTTTTGAGTACGAGTTTTCAGGATATTTGGGATGCAGATCATGTCAATAATCACAACGAGGAAGTTTTAGAGAGAAACAGAGCTCATCGGTATGTTTCACTCGTGAAGCAGTCACATGCTCGCTCATATATACGTGGTGAAAGTGAAGTGTATTTAAAGGGCACAGGATGTAAAAGACACGTGTTTCTGGTAGAGCGTGTTTTCACTTCGCACTCACTTCATCTGGGTAAAGTTTGGCCTGTGACTTCACAAGCCTTCGAGAACCAAGCGTGCAGGAAGGTGGTCACTTTGTTCTGTAAAAAAAAAAGGAGCTACTTTAATGTTCATTTATTTAATAACTACAAATATTATAGCAAAATAAATTCAAACCAATCTCATATTTAATCGTTATTCAGATATTTTACCAGTGTGGTAACATAACAGTGTGGTTTCTTTTACCTTCTTATACATGCATCTAATATATATATTTCTATTATTTAGCTAAAGGACCTCCAGCAGGAAGCCTTGCACCATCACAAACTCCTTCAACACCCTCTTCCACTCCAGGCCTTAAAGACCCTTCTCAGTCTCCCATGGCAGTTCCTCTAAATGTAGTCACCATCCCCGCCGTCCCTAGCAGCACCGCCCTCGTCTCCTCTTCCCTGCCTAACACCGCTCTACCAACAGCCCTGCCTTCCTCCACCCCCACCAGCACGGTGAAGAAACAGCGCCCCCTGCTGCCCCGCGAGAGCGTGCCGGTGGTAGAGAGAGCCGTCGTGTGGAACCCCGGGGCCAAGTTTCAGACTTCCTCTCAGAAGTGGCACATGCAGAAGGTGCAGAGGCAGCAGCAGAGCCACACACAGCCTCACACTCAGGCACAGACATTATCGCAAGCACAACAGGCGTCGTCTTCACCGTCTTCCTCCAGCACTCGATATCAGACACGGCAGGCTGTTAAGGGTAGGTAGGCCCCCGAGTGGGTTTGACCAATGATTTAGACAGTCACAGTTTAATACATTTAATTACACAAACTGTTCCGTGATTCTTTTGTTGTACCGATACGCAGAACTAAGCTTATAGCGCTTTATTTCTCACAGCCGTGCAGCAGAAAGATTCCCCACACAGCACCTCGACCTCGGCTGTCACTCTGGTCACCAGCACCCCTGTGTCTGCAGCCATAATGGCAGGCGTCACAGTTAGCTCTTCCTCCTCATCCTCTTCATCCTCCATGGCAGGAGATCTACAAATCCCCACCACCTCTGCTGACGTGGCAGCTGACATTGCAAAATATACCAACAAAGTAAGATTCCAGATCTTCTCCGTACTCTTCGGAAAAAAGTTTTAGACAAGTAAATCCGAATATTATTCTTCGGTTTCTTAGAAGAATTAATTAGAGTTTTTAAGAGTGATCTACCCGATCTGTGATGTGTACGGGATTTTAAATGATTGCGTGGTTTAAAATTGAATTGGACATCCATCATTGTGATACTAAGGTCATGAGTTATTAATGAATTATTGCTATGTCACTGATTTGAGAGAATTGTTATAACGTGTATCGACAGATCATGGATGCAATCAAGGGGACAATGACGGAAATATACAACGACCTCTCCAAGAGCACTTCAGGAAACACAATAGCAGAAGTATGAAACACTTAAAAATGAATACAGTGCTCATAATAAAATGGTATTATAGCAATTTTTGCCAGCTTTACTGGCATCACCAGTGACATGCCCTTGTTTTGCCTTTTAGATTAGGCGGTTACGGATCGAAATCGAAAAGCTGCAGTGGCTCCACCAACAGGAATTATCAGAGATGAAGCACAATTTAGGTTTGTCATTTTCAGTCCACAAAGCACACACGGACAAATTCTACATTAGTACCCGTGTGTTTTTGTGCCTTTTCTCACATATCGTGCTGTGAAAATAAGGAAAAGCAAGTTACCATGGGAAATGAATCCTTTTTACATTTATACGCAGAGCTGACCATGGCGGAGATGCGGCAGAGTCTGGAGCAGGAGCGAGAACGGCTGGTCGCAGAAGTGAAGAAGCAAATGGAGATGGAGAAACAGCAGGCGGTCGACGAGACCAAGAAGAAGCAGTGGTGTGCCAATTGCAAGAAAGAGGCCATTTTCTATTGCTGCTGGAACACAAGCTACTGTGACTACCCCTGCCAACAAGCACACTGGCCAGAACACATGAAGTCCTGCACGCAGTCTGGTACGATAACCGTTCATTTACTACTACTGTTGTTTCAGGAATAGACAAATCATAGATTTATTAACTAGCCCAAAAGACTAGCTCCAATATCCCACCCTACCTCTTGGGTAGTGAATTGTCCTCTCCTGCTTTCACATATCTATTGATTTGATCTGAGTTCTATTTTATCTGTTTATTTTTTAGCAACGTCATCACAGCAAGAGCCAGACACCGAGTCAAACACAGACGGCATGACTAAGGTTTCTGTCCATCCCAACAACAGTCAGGACTCGCCTCGAGAGACTGCAGGAGCTCCTCCTTCAGACAAGGACAGCGATGTGGACAAATCAAAGGACAGTGTCACTGTCAGTGTTTCCTAGCTCACAGCACTTACAATTGCACATATGTACAAAACATAATCAAGTTCTGTCACTACAAACAAAAATACTTTTCATGTTGTTGTCTTGCCAGGATCTGTGTTTAACACTTTGGGAGGCTGATTTACATTTTTGCATCAATAATAGTTTCAATAGTTCTCGGTTCTATAAGGCATTAAAGACACAACCAGACCTCTTTAGAGACTTTTTTTTTATTTTTTTATTTATTTTTTTTTTTACTCGATTCTTAATTGAAGTCCAGAACATTTTTTTCTGATTGGCTTGTTCATTTATCTCCTCAATACCAACACAATTACTGTGAACGATATTTACACAAAGCAGTGGTATTTTTGTGCTTATTCCATGTTTGTGGGGAATTTGCACAATTATTCAAACGCTATTTGGCTTCAGTGCTTCACTCAAAAACGAGACGCTGTTAAATCTTTGTCTCGCCGTTTAAACGGTAATCCTCTCACCAGCTAGAGTGAAGATATGAAGATATAAACACGTTCATAATCTGAATATATTTGGGTAAATATATGGTTTAGGTGTCAAATGAAACTCCCTGTGGATATTGCTGATAAAGACATAAAATTATGATGTTTACTGTGTATCGGCTCATAATGAAGAGGCAGTCATGTTACATTTTTATTGCAAGTTGCCTATTTCTTAAAAAAATATAAATAAATAAATAAATATATATATATATATGGGGGTTGGGTACAAAAATGTGAGAGTTTCTTTTTATTTTTTAATAGTTCACAAATTGTAAAAATTAATATTTGTTTATATTCGTATTTAATTTGTCCAACTTTTTGTTTGGTAATATGAAACTCAGATTACATAATATTTTATTTTCTCTACACACCACTAAAACATTTACAATTCAGAAGGACAAAAAAACAGTTTGATTAGATTGTCTATTAACATTAGTGTTCCCAAGTGGTGTTATTATGTTTTTGATTTGATTTTGTTGAATCAAAGTGTATTTAATATGGCATGGTATAATAATCTCAGTGGATCATATGATACCAGGCTGATTGCTGTTAAAGAATCACACACTTTATTTTTATTATTTAAACACATTTGCCTTCACTCGCACTTTGCCCTTTTTGGGTTCTTTTATATTTTTTAATTAGAATTTATTAGTTGTTTTTTTTTGTTTTTTTTTTACCTAATTATATCTGACCAAACTGTTTTGTTATATTTGTGCATTAAAATCAGATTAATAATAATATTTCATCTCATTTCACATTGTACATTCAGAATTAAGAGACATTTCATCACGGCTTTTCTAACCGGTTGAATCTCACTGTTGAATCATTTTCACAGATCATTCTGTAATATTTCTGATTTTATTATTTTATTTTCTATCAGGACAGTTAGGTTAATGTTTATAATACCCCTGGATGACCGACAGAAATAGAATGGTCCAGCAAAACTTACCAAAGCTGAGGCTGGAAGATCATAACTGAAATTGGGATGCATTATTACAGATTATTACAGTACAGTAACACCATTACAGCAGCCTCCCTTATATTTACATTGACTGTTGACTGTTCAGTACATCCTTAGCTCTTATAAAGAACTGTTGTATATAATACAATTAAAAAAAATTGTTTACATATTGTACAGAAATAAAAATTTGGTGGTCTTAATGTGCCTTTTCTGTTTTGTGTCTGATGAAAGACAATATAAACTTGTATATGCCTTTTATAAAAGGTTATGTGATGAAAAAGGAAATGTATAATTTTTTTTTTTTTTTTTTTTTTTTTTTACATTTATAGATGGAAGGTGTCTCCAGTGTCTCAACCTCGTAACAGTCAGAAAGTGCAGTGGGGTTGAGTTCAGGACACTTACTGTAAGTTCTTCCGTCATCAGGCTTGCATAAACTTGGAGTGGAGACTTATGGGTTAAGGCTCTTTGTTTCTGATCAGTGTTGGGCCCTTGAGCAAGCCTCAGTCCTCTCTGCTTCAGGGATGCTGTCTCACGTCCTCATATAGCTTTCTCTGTATGGCTCTGAGCTAAAGCATAAATTATTATATATGTTTAAATAATGAAATAAATGAAAAAAAAATTAAATCCTTTAATGAAATGTGTTTATAGCCACATGCAGGGTTCCCACGCGTCCTGGAAAACCTGGAAATCCTGGAAAATTAATGACCAATATTCCAGTCCTGGAAAACACATGGAAAATGAGAGAAAACATAAACTTTCCTGGAAGAAATCTTGTTGTCCTGGAAAATTATTATTTTTAAATGTTCTTGATCATTTAAAGAACAGTTTACAACTGGTCGAAACAATTAACGTTAGTAACAGAAAGCGCTCTGTTCAGGGACGCTGAGTTTTGACGGGTTTTTTGTTATGCTGTTTAATCTCGCTGTGACGGATGATGCTGTCTTGTGTTGGCGGTTTCAGGTGCTTGGAATGGTTTAAGTGCTCGAATGTTTTCAGCAAATGGTGACGCGTAAGCAGGTTATATTAACCTTGAAAGGAAAGGGTATTAATATGTGCTGTCTTTTTATTTTATAAATGTTGAAATTTCATTCACATGACAAATTGTCTTTAAAAGTATAGTTAAGTAATAGCCCTAAAGTGTACATTGTTTTTAAGACTTCTGGAGAGAAGAACATATTACTTTAGGCTGTGAATCTGTGATCCTTGTCTTTTTTTTGCTAAATTTGAAATGTCCTGGAAAAGTCCTGGAAAATGATCTCTGAAAAAGAGTGGGAACCCTGACATGGGTCCCTAGCAACAGGGATGTGGTAGCTCAGTGGTTAAGGTGTTTGACTACTGATCGGAAGGTCATTGGTTCCAATCCCAGGTCCACCAAGTTGCCACTGCAGGGCCCCTGAGCAAGGCCCTTAACCCTTAATTGCCCAGGTGTGTAAACTGAAATAAAAATGTAAGTCACTCTGGATAAGAGTGTCTGCTAAATGATGTAAATGTAACAAAAGTTTGACAAGAAGCTCAGATTCACATGTTTACAGCAAGACAGCAGTTTAACACTACATTCAGATTCTTCTTTATGTAATGTCTGGGAGGACAGTAACACAATTCGAAATTAATTTAATTCTAAAATTTGAGTACATGTTGCATTTATAACTGGAGGAACCTGGAAGAGGTTATTGATTCTTTTAAGCAAGCAAGCAAACAAATAAACCGAATACATGTAGACATTTCTGACCAAATGATGTACTACCAAAGCGCTAATAAACACTCACGCCGGGCCGCTAGGTGGCGCTGTTGCACCGACAAGCAAATTTTCCATCCGCCATATTAAAAAAATCAATAAAAAAAAAAAAAACAACAGAAAGTGAACGGCGAGGGCTCTGAAAATCCAGTCGTCACGTTCTTCCAACTTGTAAGATTATATCATTCGCAATTTTACGTTCATGAACGTATAAATATCTGTCTATTTGTCGTGACTAGGTTTTAAATAGTTTGCTTTATTCCGCACTATTATTCATTAGCTACAAGGTTGATTGTGAGTTTGACGACATAGAGCTTTGTCGCTAGGATACGGGATTACAAATGAATAGTAAATTAATCTGTGTTTAATTTGGTTTCACAAACTGAATTTTACACTCATTTGAGAAATGGGATGCACTTAAACATCCTGCATGTGGACACGTCTGGACAAGGGCCTTGTCCTGCAGCTTGGACTGTGTCCTCTCTCAAGAGTAAGTCGCTTTGGATAATAACACAAGACAAACAAACATACATACACACAAGCAAGCACACACACACACACACACACACAAAAACAAGCAAGCATACACACTCAAACAAGCAAGCACACACACACACACACCACAAACAAACAAACAAACAAGCAAGCAAGCAAGCGCACACACACACACCCAAACAAGCAAGCACACACACACACAATCAAATAATCCAGCCAACCAACCAACCAACCAGCCAACAAACAAACCGAATACATGTAGACATTTTTGACCAAATGATGTACTACCAAAGCGCTAATGTAGCTAGCCAGAAGGATACAAACTAAAAAACAGTCAACATGCTAAGCAATCCTTATTCTTACTCAAATGTAGTTACTGCGTTGTGCTTTACATGTCTTAAAACCTCTGCATACAGCTTTATTGCGCTAACTGCACTAGACTATTTGTTTTTGTTTGTTTGTTTGTTTGTTTGTTTGTTTATTTATTTATTGTACAGATAACCTGAAAGATACATAGGCTGGAATGCTTGTTTATATCTGGATGGGCCTTCTGTCTGTCATTTTATAAACAATCTACAGATTACCTTCTTAACAATTAAAAAAGAGAAAACCTGACAAACCTTTTCCCAATTCACATTTAAGTGAGGGCGTTTTCGTTGTGTGTTTACATTCAGTGATTTTAACCAATCCGAATGAATTCATTCTTTAAAACATTTGTGTATAAAACCCCTGTTTAAATGCATGCTATATGTAATCTGATCCAAAGGTATGAGCTTGTGTGGAACAGGGTTTAACTACATCCAGGCAAAACTTCATCCTAGTGTGACTGTGACTGCAGAGAAATTGTTCAGCTTTTCGCATTTGCTCCACAGCCCGGAACAAGAATGTTGATGAAGTGAAATAACATCAGATGCACACATCATCCATTGGTATAATTCAAATTCAATTTATCTGTATAGAGTTTTTAACAACTCACATGGTCTTAAAGCAGCTTTACAGACGTATAGAAGAAGAAGAAATAAATGAATACATACGTTTAATGTTTAAAATTAACTTAAAAAATATTCATTTAAAATATGATATATGTATATGTATATATGTATATGTATATATGTATACATCCCTATGGATGTGGTAGCCTAGTGGTTAAAGTGTTGGATTACTGACCAGAAGGTCATGAGTTCAAATCCCAGGTCCACCAAGCTGCCACTGCTGGGCCCTTGAACAAGGCCCTTAACCCTCGATTGCTCAGTTGTATAAGTTGAAATACAATTGTAAGTCACTCTGGATAAAGGTAAATGTAAATGTATCCCTGTCCCTAATGAGCAAGCTGGAGGTGACGGCGGCAAGGAAAAATCCCTGAGAGGACATGAGGAAGAAACCTCAAGAGGAACCAGACTCAGAATGGAACCCATTCTCCCATTGACGCTGGATATTAAATAATGTCAATGTAAATAATGTCATTTCTATAACAATTTATAATAGTCCAAATCAAAACTCCTGAGGAATATAATGCATTTCCTCATTAAATTAAATTTACCCCTTTTTTAAAAACTAGATTCTAGTAATTCTAGCGTTAAAAGGATTATCCACACGGCTAGAACATCCAGGTTGTGCTTCGTAGTAGTTGTGTGCATATTTCTTTCTTTTCTTTTCTTTTTTTATTTCCAGTTTTATTAAGTTGCATGTTACATGTACATCCCAGTCGTTAGCTCTGAGTGGGTGTAATTCCTCCCCGGACCTGAGGTGGTGCTGTAGCACGCAGCTCACTGACAGCGCGTGCTTTCCTAGTGCAGGCATGCGCGCGCTAAAGAGAAAATGGAGGATGTCATATCGCTTTGACCGCGTTGCTGATGCACTATATCTCTAAGTGAGTATGCGTAACTCAACGCTCCCGAACATAGCTTAAATGCACGACAAATACATATGTTTATGACAAAATTGTGATTGGTTAGCATCGAACTCGTGTAGCTTAGCAACTGCGCGAGCCTCATCGGCGGTAATGGCGTCACGGTCGAAGGCCACCGTATTAACAGTATAAATCCGTGTGCAGGAAGATTTTGCGTGCGAAATACCGCACATTCTACATGTATGGGCAGTTAGCTAGCTTCGAACATCGCGTACAAATACGTGGACGTGTCCGTGGGCGCGTGTTCGTCGTGTGTCGCTATGGTGACAAGCTAACCATGCTAACGGAAGAGCGAACTAGCATGGCGCTTGACCGTATGCCTCACGCACAGTTTGCGAGAACAAACTTAGCTAATACGATGACTTTAAGGGAATATTTTACACACGAGGTAAGATTTTATACGTTTTCAGACGCTCCGCGAGTCAAAAGTGGTTTGTAAATTTGCGTACGTTCGAGCGAAAGCTATCGGGCGTCACGCATGCGCGTTGAGTCGTTAGCGCGTCTCAACAATAGACAAACAGCGCTCATGATTAATAGAGTATATAGTAATCGCATCGCGTTATGGAAAGATTTAAGTATTCCTTTATTTTATTTATTTAATAGAATTTATAGAAAGGTAATCTCGAGAAAGATAAGTCGTGTTTAGTTCGCTAGCATATATTGTGTTAGCATGTAGCCGTTTAGGTCCTCGGATTGTAAGGAGCTGTTAGGCGACAAGTCGCGTGTTTTTATTGTTTTAATATTTGTATTTTTTCACACGATTGAGCTGCTGTTTGTGGATTAGTGATTATTAGTGAAACTAAGTTTGTCATTAAAACACATCTAATCAACCGCTGTCATAATTCTTTGAAATTTTATAATAATGTCATAATTTTTTTAAATGTTAACAAGAAGAAAAAAAAACATGTTTTGAAATCATTTCTTATCACGACAAGAAGAGATATAACGTATAACTGAGAGGTCAGTAATTCGGATTGTGCATTAGCAATATTAGGTGACATCTGGGAGACCTTGTGTTGTTCTTCAGAGGGAAGTCATTTTCATATTCTCCTTTATTTATTTTATAGATCACACATTAACCCCTAACGTTTCTACTGTGTTTTGAGGTTGTTAGTTAGTGTAAACACAACCAGGGAATGCTGTGATCTAAAAATAATGAACTACTACAATCTTGATTTTCTTATGAAAGCATGGCAGATGTCTGGGATTCCTCTTGTAATTCAGCAGTTTGCTAACAAAACAGTTTATTTCTTTCTTTTTCTTTTGTTTATTTTTTATTAAAGAATGACATCTTAGTTTTTGATCAATTTATGCCAAGGACAATGTCACTGCTGTTGTCAGGGCTGCTAATTATTATATCTGCTAATTACAGAATTCGTAGTAACACACCCTAGAAATATACGTCAAGACAAAAAATGTAATAGATCTTAAATAATGGACAATAGGCTTGTATACACACTGTACTGTACAGCTGCAAGTGTCTGCTTTATTCCTTCTCAGTCTCTTGTGTATAACACGACTTGTTCTGTTCACACAGCTGTGGATGGGGGGATAAGCAAAAGAGTGACTTCATTCATCCATCCTTAATTTGATTTGCAAATAAACAAGTAAAAGTAATTGTCATGAATGTTGATTTTGTACATTAACAGTCTCGGAGAGTTAGAGATGTTTTAATTATATCTGAGCGTATCAAATGATTGATGGATGCCATTTACTATCACAGAACACTCAGTAATCTCTCTGTGGATCAGATTACAAATGAAATAAATTGTTTTTGGGCAACAGATATTGATGTCAACATTCAAATGTGGCTTCAAGCTCAGTGTCTGTTGGATTTTGAGTTTCACTTTGCTGAAACTTGCTTCACAGTTTGCTGACACATCTAAATTATACCGATTTAGGTCAGGGGTGGTCAGTCCTGTTTCATGTTATTTTGGGTCAGATATAACGCATCTTGACAGGTGAATAAACATGATGTAGCGTCTGAGTAACTGATAGTAATTGATTAGAGATAGAACCAAGTTTTACTGATCACTAGCTCTGCAGAAATGATTAAAAATGGTTTCTTAATGAATTACTTTTCCACACTTTGTTCAAAACGTATGCTGGTATCAAGTATCTTGAACTTGATCATTTTTGCTGTCTGATTATATTTAGCGGTAAAATAGGGGCAGAGGGACATAGTTTTGTAGAGAAGTGTGGTTGAGTTTTATCATATTTGTCTTCTTAGATGACTCATTGCGATGTGAACGGCTAAGGAGCTGCTTGTAATTAAACACTGTTCCCAGTTCAACAGAGTCTGAAAGGCACACAAACAGGTACTATACTTAATTCTTGTTTAGGACATTCCCAGTTCCTAATGTCACAAAATTGTGGGTTAAACGCCTTTTGTGTTGACTCAGGAAAACAGACAGAGTTTGACATGAACTGTTCACCTTGAGTTCACCCTGTGTCAAATTGTGTGTGGGCTAATTTATCTGATATTTAATAATATTTCAGCGCCATGCACGCAACTTTAGCTTCACGTTCAGAGGAAGTATGCATTATTTGAACACGCATTTTATTTAAACATCTGTCCAAAATAATACAAGTGGAGTAAATAAAATAAACTGGTATATAACATGAGATGTTTTTGTTAACTTGGGCACATTTGTATAACCCCTTGAGATGGAGAAATTTTTGATCGCTGCAAGAGATTTAACTAATTAAATGATTAACTAAACTGATTACATTTTTGCATAACAAGAGTTTCTACAATTTCATTGCAGCAAAAGCTGACAAGCATGTCACGTGCCTCATGGTTTAAGTAGTATATCGTTTATTAGAAAAAAATCCCACAGGTTTCAAAGAGAGGTCTCTATGTTTCAATCTCTATCATATACACTTTGGATGAGGGACGGCCAAATTCATTGATTAATGGGTCAATAAGTTTAACACTCATTAATAAATTGAACTGAATACAGTAAGAATTCACATTGTCTCAAAGCAGCCTTACAGTAGTATGAAAAAAATTAAATATAAAGATTAATATTAAGTTACTATATATCTCTAACATCTATCCCCACTGTAGCATTTATACAACATGATGTGTATATTTCATGAAATATTGCTTGTTTAGAGGAAGAAGTTGTTCAGCATTGATGGATGGAAATTTATCTCTTGGGTGCTGGATGTAATGTATAAAAATACATAATTTTTTTTTTTGTGTAGGTACTTAATATAATCTTAAGTTCTGTTACATCAGTTACACATCTGTTCCCTAAGTAAATCAATTAAAATGTTAAATATTCACCAAATTGTAGGGTGACCATTCACAGAAATGGTGAAAAGCTCAACTCTGCATTCTGTGTTGTGCTTCTCTCTTAACTATAGATAATTCTGTTTGAAAACTAGCAAGCGACTCCATCAGCTATGGAGGAGATTGTGAGCCCTGAACTAGCTCAAACCTCTAAGCCTGAGTCCAGCCAGGATTTGGATTCCAGCTCACAAGGTACCACTGACCTTGGACCACAGTATGAATGAGTGCTTTATTTGCCTGGTTTGCGACAGCTGGGTGGAACGTTAATCTGGCTCAGTTCTCTTATTGAAGTTATTTTAGCAATCCGTTGTCTTGCCTCAAATCCTGCACTCTAAATCAATTGGGGCCATCATTTTAGCTCCGCTTTTGGATCTGGGCTCAGAATTCTGTAACAAATCTGTTTGATGCATCTTGCTTGATTAGTTACATTTGATTTTCCTTTGGATTCTTTCCAAGTTAAGGCAAAAATAAACAAATCACAACGTTTCTTGTTTCCTTGCCACCATCTCACAGCTGCCGTGGCAGAAGAGGAAAAGGACAGCAAAATTGACACAGGCGAAAGTGATGCCGCGCAAGAAAACCAAGTAGAGGACTCCGAGAAATCTGCAAAGAACTCCAACGTGCTCAAGAAGACTTGGGGCTTCCGTAGGACCACCATTGCAAAACGAGACATGGCCGGAGAGACAGCAGGCATAACAGATAGTCCTGGAGCACCGGTGCGACGAAGCGGAAGGCAGGCCAAGCGAACTGATAAGCTAGAGGAGTTCCTTGTGACGGTTAAGCGAGGGAGAGGAGCAGTGAGGCGTAGCGCACCTGCTTACTTGGAAAGTGGAGATCCACCATCTGACTCTGCATCAGAGGCCAGCTTGGACAGAAACACAGAGTGTAAATTGACTGAAAGCAAAACACCATCACCAGTGAGGAGGACCAGAGGGAGGGGCAGGGGAAGGGCAAGCCCCAAGGCCATAACAGACATGGTGGACTCAGCCAGTGATGAGGATAGTTCAGAGAATGAAGAGGGAAACTTGAAAGAGACACAGGAACACCATGAGATAGAGACTGGTGTAGAGGAGGCCACGAAAGGAGAGGCGATAAAAGAAATGCAGCAAGAAGAACTGCAGAAAGATGATGATGATGAGACAAATAAGGAGGAGGTGCCTGCCAACACAAGGCCTTTAAGAAGCCCTTTGAAATCAGGCACTAAAAGAGAAACTAAGCCTAAAGCTTCTGCAGGCAAAGAGAAGGATGTGGATGAAGAGGAGGAGGATGAGTCGTCGTCATCATCCAGCGAGTCTGATAATGACGGTTATGATCCAAATGCACTTTATTGCATCTGCAGACAAAAACACAACAAAAGGTTAGTGTCTTTTATAAAAAATAATTGTTGTGTACACACCACCCCCCCTTTAATATGAACACCCGCACATATTTTCAGGCTAATCTTGTTCAAGCAGCACGATGAGTAAAATCTGTAAATTTTACTTGATCACTGGGGTAAATTTTTTGTTCAGATGTGTGGAAGCTCTTGAACTGTATCTGCATGATTTTATGCATTGCACTGCAGCTGCCACATGATTGAGAATCTTTTAAATCTTTTGTTAGAATGTTAAACAACTACCTTATTGCCTTAGCATCATCAAAACGCACCTTTATTTAGCGACTGGTGATTTTTACTCATCACCGTGTGAATATACTGACGGTAACTAGATGAGACGGCCTGCTGTAGCTGTTTTTGAAATGTGGTTAAAGCATTGCAGTATGTCCTCAGGTTCATGATATGCTGTGACCGGTGTGAGGAGTGGTTCCACGGAGACTGTGTGGGCATTACCGAGGCACGCGGCCGTCTGATGGAGCGCAACAGTGAGGACTATGTGTGTCCCAACTGTACAGGCAGGAAGGCCCAGAACTCCAAGCCCTCCACTCCTCCGTCCGGCTCTGAAACCGGCAAACGACCTGCTACTCCCACAGCTGGTCGCAAGGCAGATCCCAATCCAGGTCTTCTTAGTCAAGCCAATGTACAAACACCTTCAACTGCTGCTTTTCCTGCTGCTTCAGCTACTCCTGCTGCAGAAGAGAAGACCGGGGAAGAAGTCGGCATCAAGGGCAGGATTGAGAAAGCTACTAACCCAAGCGGCAAAAAGAAAATAAAGATTTTCCAGCCGGTAGGTTGTTGTACAATATCTGTGTGTTTCAGTACAAGTCAGACATGTAACTGCAGATTTGAAAGGCGTTTGATTTTAATTTAAAAATTAAAAACATATTTTTTCCCCTGTACAATTAAGTGGAATAATTAACTGAAAACCTTTTATAAAGTGAATATGCATTTTTTTTTTACGTTCAAACAGTATTTTACTCCTTTAATTGAGCCCAATCTAAGCATTGAAATCCTAAGGGTATAGCTTTTTTGGTGGAAAATAAATCAGGTTACTTTGAAAGGGTATGGTTTTGTATGACTGTTAATGCTGTTTTGTTTTTAACCTGCATTATGAAAGTTTCATGACTTTGCATTACTTATTCCGAGTCTCACCTTGATGTTTAAAATATAATTTTGTTTTTACGCTACTTTAAAGTCATGTTTTTTTGAAGTGATCATTTCTATGAGGGCTTAAAGTATTAATTAAAGATAGAAAAATCTGAAACTTACCATGACATGCAGACCTTTAGCAGATGTGAGTTATACTGTATATCTGTGTAATGTGTATATAATGTATACATAATACTTGGAACAGGTAAATTTGCTTGTTTTTAACTAACTACCATGTGATGTGTGACGTGAAACACCTGCAACAATATATTTTCATTATGGCTGCCTATTGTGATACTTGCATGGACTCATCTGGGCACCTGGGGCGAAAGAAGCTAAACCCTTCCAAGTAATAGTAGTTGGTGCATGTAGTCTGCTGTGATGGTGTATATGAAATAGCAATACAAAAAAGTTTAACTCTGAGCTGAATGAAGCCATAAATGACCAGTAATATGGATTTAAAAGACAGCAAGGTTTATAGATTTCTATTTAAATTACACAAATAGTGACATGACATGTCTTCGTTAGGGAAACGCTGACTCCACTTGCAGAAGATTACGTACAATTAAACCACTGCTAAAGAATGTTTTTATTTTTATTTTTTTATATACATATCGGTGTTTGATGATCAAGAGTTCATCTTATAATTTGCATTTTTTTAAAATACACTTCCAAAGAGCAATAAGAGACCACGCTGGTCAAATATTGGCTATAAAATATTAAATATAAAGCTTGTGAAGAAGCAAACGGGTTAAGACATGTATGCTTTTGTATGACCATCAGCAAGACTGTCACTATACATCAACTTCAAGAAGTGATTACGCAGTCTCTTAGTCTTCATTTTGAAAACTTGTTTTCTTTTAGTGGTTTTAGAGAATGTTTGTGACGCTCTTGTACAGTTGTTTCTTGAGAGTTTAAAGCCCCATATTAAATTGCTGTTTTTTGGAAAACATCCCTTTAAGTGCTAGAAGCTTTGCTGACTTCTGTTTGGGGGTTTAATAGTACCACAACCTGGTGATGGGTCTGACCAACCTGAGTTTTCAACAGGTGATGACTACTGCAGAGGAATCCTCTCTCCCCAAGTGCATTGGTCCTGGCTGTGAAAGGGATGCGCTACCTGACTCTGTTTACTGTGGTAATGACTGCATTCTCAAGCATGCTGCTGCTGCCATGAAGACCATCACTACTGACAACAGGGAGACTAAACCCAAGGAGAAGCCCAAGCCAAAAATCCTGAAAAAGCCTGCAGTCATATCTACAGTCAAGGTATTATTTCGGGACCAGTGTTTTAGTAAAGGTCCTAAAGCATTAACACTTTATATATTTTTTAATGGAACCAAAATCAAATAATTAACAGTGTCATTGTGGTGAATGAAAACTGGTAAAGGTGATTATTCTTAAGAGTCTTGATTAAAAATTAGGTTATATAGTATTTGTTTTTCCTTTTGTGTGAACTTTCTTGATAGGCAAACTTGGTTAGTGTTGCATATCAATATACCGTAAAAGTTGTACCTGAGCTTATCAGAGCTGTCGGGTCTTGTTTAGTGACGTATGTTAACACTTCTCATGCTTGTTTCTTTTGAAGAATTCCGGTCCTGAGCGAAGAAGCAGCAGGAGGTCTCCAGACTCGTCCAGCAAAACTCAAGAGGATTCCTTGGAGTCGGAAGGCAACGAAGCTGAAGATGAGGAGGACGAAGAAGACCGAGTCGCAGAAGAGCATCCGCCACCGCCAGCCATGTCATCCTGGTCCAGCGATCATAATTACATTGCAGTAGCGCCAGAAAAGACTACAGCAATATCACCAACTGTGTTAAACAAAGCGTGTATGTATCTTAAAGGTTTTCCACACTTTAATCTTCGGTCTCTCTGTGACTTGTGGTGTAGAACTCATGATATGAGACATGAGCCGATGTTCTGGCCCAGACACCATCAGGCTGTTTCACACTAGGAATCTGAATTGCCTGAACACCTGAATTATCTGGCCATATAAGATGAAAGCTTGTGTAATTGTGGAAGTTTGTAAATTGGTGGCCCAAATGCACATATTAATGTATACAGGGATCCTGAGCAGGTAAGTATATATATGTATAAAGACAAATGGTAGGTATTATTATTTTAGGTTGTCAACTTTTTTCAAATTAATTCAAATGCTTGTTTTAACGGCCAGTTTTCTGGGCACTAGCAAAAGCAAAACCTAGACTGTAGTATTTTCTAAGCCATACTCAAATTATTTATTTATTTTTAAGAGATGGCTGAATCTTTCTTCAAGAGATGCCAACACAAGGATTAAAGAGATGTAGTGTGCCTTGCCCTGATGTTGGTTTTTTACATTTTTTCTTTGTGGCTTGTATATATTTTTGTATGAAAGTGAAATTTTTTAATTGTGCGTATGAATGTCAACATTGCCTCCAACGTCCGCTCTGATCTGGGAATAGTATCTTAAGAGCAGGAGTACTGACCGCTCATCTGAACAGGTAGGTCATGGTGTCTTTTTCTCCTGCCACCTTTTCACCAAGAATAGAGCAGTGTTTCTGATCACACGGTACCTGGCAGGGGATAATCTCTGCGTGCATCACAACCTTTTCTGTTACCACTAACAGCATTTAAAAAAATATTTTATATTTTTCTGACTTGCATGCCCTGCTTTTTATGAAATCCTCTTTTCAAAATAAGTGACTTCAAAATAAAGTGATATTACAGATAAATACTCTGATGCCCTTTGCTTCAATTTTGAGCGAAGTCTTGTTTTTTGGGAGTGCTTTGGATATCTTGGCATCTGCCTGCTTTGGCCATCGCCACCCATCCAGCAACTGATCAGCGCAGATATTTGCACTTGAGAGAAAAAGGCCTGACCCTCTGGTTGTGAAGTTTGAAGCTGCGAAGACTACACAAACTGGAAGATGAGCAGTCTGCCAGACAGCACCCAGAAGCAGAAATTCTCTCATTAGTACAACACATGCGGAATGCAATGCCATACTTAAACGTACATACAGATAGCAGGCATGTTAATACATGTTTGCTTTACAGTCAGAAGTTAAGCTAGCTTTGAGGTTATGAGCTGTGTTCATCTTTGATGTGTCGATTTATTGATCAGGATGTATTGCTTAATATTATTAAATAGAGAAATGCTGAATGCTATCAGTTAAGATAGTTAGAATGATTCACTTTCTCATGCATTTTCTCATTCAAGATATTTCTGCATTTTCTATACAATTAAGGAGGCTTTGCTGGAAATAAATCTTCTCATTAGCTGATTTTTTTTTTTTTTTTTTTTTTTACATAAATACTTCCTCCATTTTAATGCTAAAATGTGTTTTTGTGTATAATACATATGACAGTTTGAGCTTTGACCAAGTCATGTGGATAAATCTAATACAGCACCACTTCACAAAGAAAATATGAGCTTTAATAAAAAGCAATTCATGCAGGATGATTGGGACTACTGGTTTGACTTGGATCGGTGCTGTGTTGGTCTTGGACAACTGTGCTGTAGAAGCTTGCTTGGATTAGGGGACACAAACACTTTAGTGTGGTTGCTCTTAGATCATACATAACATGTATGTCCTGCATTTTGGAGTCTGTGACATTATTTTTTTCAAGTTTATTAAATAAATAATAAATTGGGTGTATTAGTCATAGGAACTAGGTCCTTGAGCCTGATCAGCAACAGGTAGGACTGGCAGTTTAGTCTTCTTGAAGACCAGTAAATAAACCATTTCTTTTATAATACATTGGTAAATAAGACATTGGTTAGGGTCTTAGGGGGTTTATTACTTGATGCATCTTTAAATGTCTCATATCCTTGAGGCTTTGGTAGCTTATGTGAAACCAGGTAGAACTGGTTTCCAGATTTGCCAGTTATATATGTTATTGTCTGTTCCTCTGGTTGGATTGTTTGGAAAGTTTATGAGCACAAATGATATTTTTTAATTGATGGACACAAATGTGTCACAGTAAATTTTGTTTAAAGACCTGGTCTTCATTCTAATTTGAACTTTGTTTGGCACATGAATAATAATAATAATAAAAATTAAATATATTCCTGATTTTCTGTTCAGATGTGTTTTTCTCCAAATCTTGTAATGCATGCCTTCAGATTTTTTATTTATCTATCTATTTATTTATTTAATTTTAAAGATTAGTAACAGAATCAAGGCAAGGCACAAACATTTCGTTGGTAAAACAAAACTACAATACTTATTCTAAAATTGTTTCCCTGGAAACTCCAGACATACATTTTTCTTTATTTAAATGTCAAAAAAGTTTTTGTAATGATATTTTTTTAACTTTGTGTACTTTGCATTTTGTCTGCAGCAGCTTCTCAGAAGGATGAAGAGGAAAAAACAGAAGAACCTGAACCCGAAAAGAAAGAGCCGGCTCCTGTAGAGAAGAAACCCCCAGCAACAACTGTCTCCTCCAAAGTGAGCAAAAAGTCTCCAGGCACGAAGACGACCAAGCCTGTTCCGGTCTCTGCTCCCAAAGGCAAAACGAGCACTATGTCCTCAAGCAGTACCAAAGACTTGAAAAAACATTCAACATTACAAGGCAAAATTGTCAAATCAAAAAAACCAGGGCCACCCCCACCTCCCATTCCAGTCTTTTCCACTTCTGGTCCTCCTGGATCAAGGCTCCATCCCACAGGAGCTTTGAGTGTTGGCAAGAGCACCTTCACCATCCCCAAAAAGCAGCCCCAGTCTGGGGCAAAGGAACCTGTGAGTTCTGGTTCCTCTACAGCCTCCAGGTTGCCTTCTGTGTCCGTACCCTCTAGCTCCCAGACCCAGCCACCGGCATCCAAGGCAGCACCACCAGCACCTCTCCCTCCACAAGCACCACCTAACAACCAGATGAGATCCAACATCCGTCGTTCACTAACTGACATTCTATACAAAAGGTGAATGGAAAAACATATAGTGCCTCAGAATAAGGCATATTTAACAAATATTTGCAAATGTGTGCATTAAGGTATTAATGAAAGTCAATTTCTATTTTAACTCTGCTGTTGAATAATAAGTATATGACATGGCATTCTTAACTGTACTGTAGGGTAAGTGACAGCGATGATCTCTCCATGTCTGAGAGTGAGGTTGGCAAGCTGGCTGTCAGCATTGAGAAAGAAATGTTCAATCTGTACATGAACACAGACAGCAAGTACAAGAACAAGTACAGATCCCTAATGTTTAACCTGAAGGACCCAAAAAATAAGGTTGGTTAACAGTTCAAGTGAGAACCACTATATATATATATTTTTTATTTTTTTAATAAATAAAACAGATGATGCATTTTGTTTGTCTGCTGTGTGTGTTCAACAGGGTTTGTTCTATCGCGTGATTGGTGGAGAGGTCAGCCCATTTCGCTTAGTGAGGCTCAGCCCTGAAGAATTGCTCTCCAAAGAGATTTCTGATTGGAGGAAAACTGGTACCTCTGAGGTAATACTGCAACAATGACTCATTCGTAATGGTTAATCATGTATAGAAACTTAAGTGTGTGTTCCAGCTGGACATCCAAATACCCATATATAATTTATCATATGTAAAGCTTATATATAAGTTTTATATTAATTTATTTAACATTTTTTTTCTCCCAAGATTCTGGATGCTAGTGGAAGGACGCAACCAGCGTACTCCAAAGCTGGATCCAAACAGGACACAGCTCCTGCTGATGTTGACATGGAAGAAGCTCCTTCCATGTCTGATGGAGATGTATGTATCTCTGCTACTTCCCAATCTCCTCGCTTGGCTTCTGGGGCAGTAAGTGGTGGCTTTCTGGCTTTGGCTTTTTTTAAATCCTCTGGCTTTGTTCCCTTCCTTCTTTTTGTTCGTTTCCTTCTGCCCACTTGATTTAACCTTTTCTGCACATTTTTATTGCCTTCTTGTATTAACTGTAGTTTTGTTTTGTGTTTGTGAATAAAGAAAATAATTCAAAACTTTATAAAACCGCTGAATTATTTATTCTATCTCTCTTTTCATAGGATCATCAGGACTCTCACCCCTCTTCAACATCTCAGAGTTCTGCTTCAACAGGAAAAAACAGTGGTGTCCCAGACATATTAAGTAATATGTTGAAAGACACCACGGCAGAACACAGAGCTCACCTGTTTGACCTTAACTGCAAGATTTGCACAGGTAGCACCATATAAAGATATAGACTGCATAAACCTGTTATGATGTGGAAGTTTCATTACTTTTTTTTCCATTATTTCTTTCAGGTCAGAGGTCAGCTGATGATGAGCCAGCAGCTAAAAAGCCCAAACTGTCAGTTCCTAAAAAACAAGACCCACCTGAAAAACCCAAAGCAGAGCAACGACCCTCCAAGGTGCAAGCAGACCAATCGAACACCGTTTACTCTGTCAGTGATGTGTCTACTCCTCATCAACCAATTAGCATGGAAGACCAGAGCAGTACTGTGCCTGTTGTGCAAGCTCCTGTGGTCATGCCCACAGGTTCTTCTGTCACGATAAGCCGCCGCGACCCTCGTACTGCCAGCCACCGCTCTTCTACACCTCTCGCTCAGACTGAGCCTGATGTTAGTTTTCCTGTTGGGGCACCAGTCAGTGTGCCTATTGTCACCCCTATGCCTTCTGAAGCTCCTGCGGTGGACGTGAAGGGGCCGTTGCCGATGCCACCTCCGGCATCTCTGCCAAAACCTGTGATGCCGAAACAAGTCACTTCAACAGAATCATGGCACTACGGGGCCAGTGCATCCAGGTAGTTTGTGTCAGAAGTTTCCACTGGATTATAATATGCTCTTTTATTTCAGGATGCTTTTTTCCAATGTGTCATGTCTCAGTATGTCATTGTTCGTTGTAGCAGTTATGTTAACCTGTTGGCATAAATGTTCAAAAGTTCACAAAATCAAGACAGGGTTAGTTTTGCCGTGTTTTTTTTTTTTTTTTTTTTTTTACCATCTAAAATTAGATGGCTTTTGGATGTCACTGACAATTGATTCAGATGGGCACTGAAGAGTTAAATCATAATTTAATATCAGTGATGACTTGTGTATTTCTGCAGCATGGCTGAGCCGCCTCCTGAAGGCGAGACCGCTCTATTTCTCTCTGGACAAGAGATTATGTGGAAAGGATTTGTCAACATGCACACTGTTGCCAAGTTTGTCACAAAGGCCTACCTGGTCTCAGGATCCTTTGAGCATCTCAAAGAGGTTTGTTTTTTGTAATTTGCTGAATGTGTGAGTATAAGTCAGTAATGAATGTAAATTAGATGCTAAGGCAAGTTTTTCTTCTTGGTTTTAGGACTTACCCGATACCATTCACATTGGTGGTAGAATATCTCCACACACAGTTTGGGACTATGTTGGCAAACTGAAGACTTCACTGTCAAAAGTACGAGACTAATACATACTATTATTATTTATAATTAAAAAAGCATAACAGGGGAAGACTGAAAGTTAAGATAATTGCACATTCTAAATCCTTTGTTTATTCACAGCATTTTTATGTCCTGTTGCTTTTCAGGAACTTTGTCTTATTCGTTTCCATCCAGCAACCGAAGAGGAGGAAGTTGCGTATGTGTCTCTGTTTTCTTATTTCAGCAGTCGAAAGAGGTTTGGCGTAGTAGCCAACAGCAACAAACGAATCAAAGACCTTTACCTCATTCCACTGAGCTCCAAGGACCCTCTGCCTGCTAAACTTTTACCTTTTGATGGACCAGGTAAGCTTGTGCAAGAAAATTAAACTATTAACAGTGCATTGCTTTCTTGATGTATTTATTGAAAATTCAGGTGTGGTTTAATTTTTAGGTAAGTATGCTTCCAGTCCCCATTAATTGTGCCAGTTTAGTGCATAAAATGAGGGTTTGTTCCATGATACCAATGCCTTCTGCAAAAACTCCTTTGTTTTTAGAGTTTTTATGATTGTTCCTTCTTTGTTGATATAATTGTTCCTTTTCCCTTTCTTGTAATCTGTATTGTCATTTGTGTGTTCCTAATAAAGCACATTATGCATCCAAAATTGGTGCAATCCTAGATATTTGTCTCAGCCTTTTTTCTCATCTGTTTTGTCATGAATATTTATTCATGTTTAATCAGAGAAATTGATGTCAATTTTAGTGACTTTAGTTACCTGCATAAAACTATAATACAATTTGTACACAGCAGACATGAAGGACTGCCTTTGGTTATTGAATGTATAAGCTCTTGATGTCATTATTAGCTGAAACGCCATGGTGTATATATGGTAAGTCAACCGCCCGATGCAGTTGTTGGAGAGACGTAACCCACCTGAAACACAAATTTTCATTTCTGCATGACTGCTCCATCCATATTTTCAGACTCGGATGCTCTTGTTATCAAACCGTAGGACAACTGTTTTGCTGTAATTACACACAAGCAGAATGGCCTGCTATCTTCAATGATGGTATCACTTGGGTTATTCCAAAGTATATGTGGAGCAAGAGAACAGAAATTGTGTGTTTACAGATTGACTTGTAAAATACACAGTATTTATCCGACAATACGAACAGTATTTATCTATATTATTACCAGTGTCTCTGACAATACCAAAGGACCGCAGCCACCACTTTATCATACGTCTGATCGTTAATATGCATTAATTTCTATAACAATCATACATTTAACATGTATTAAGGAACAAACCCTCTTTTTCTGTTGGCAGGAGTTATGCACAGTGATAAAGCTCATTGAACATTACCTAAAGGTTCTTTTTGTTTTTAATAACAACAGGTGCAGTCACGCTTTAATTTTTTGACAAGTTATTTTATTGCTTTTTTACAGGTCTCGAGCCTGCTCGTCCAAATCTTTTGCTTGGGCTGTTAATTTGTCAGAAAGACAAGAAACGTCCTGGAGCCCCTCTGGAAAGTGAGGAAAAACGTTCCAAAACACAGCGAGATGATGAGACCGGCCTTCCAAAACCGATCGTCGTTAGTAAACCCGACAAAGCCATCCGCATCACTCAGGAGCCCATAAGCACAACTCCTCCTGGAACTCCGCCCCCTCTCAGCAGTTCAGAGTCATCGGTTGGACAGCTTGCATCAGTGTTTTCAATCTTGTCCTCTGTCAAGGCACCTGGTGTCACTACGAGTGCAGGCAGTAATTCCCCTTCAATTACGGCTACCCCAGCAGTTCCTGCCACATCTGCCACACCCCTTCAAACCATCCTGAAGACTTTGTTTGGGAAGAAAAAGGATTCTGATGCTTCTCAGTCCCCTTCAGATCGTAGTTCAACAGATGTTGCTGTTCCTCTGCTGGATCCGATAGTTGAGCAGTTTGGCATTACAAAAGGTAAAAAAGTGGATGAGCAAGAGGACGATAGACCATATGACCCAGAAGAAGAATATGATCCCAGTATTTCATATGGTAAAGAAAAGCTGAATGATTCTTTGGTCCCTAAAAGCATCACACAACCAGAAGTCAAATCTGGTATGGTAGATGATGTTGCATATGACCCTGAAGATGACTCCATTTTTGAGGAGGTCAAGGGTGACCCAGGTTCCAAGAAGCAACCAGAGGAACCGGAACAGCAAATACCCGATGCTGCATCTATCTTAGCCAACAGTCAGTTGCTTCAACTTGGTAAAAAGGTTGAGCAGTTGGTTGCAAAAAGCACAGCTACTATTCCAGTTATTAATCAGAAAAGGGATCCCAGGCAGAGTAGGGACCCTAGACAGGTGGCTGCCAGTCAGAGGCTAAACTCAGATGATTCTGTAGAGAAGGAAGAGGCTGCGGTTATGTCTACTATTACTACTAGTACTTTGAGTAATGCTAAAGCTGCTCCTACTACGATAATAGACAACCCTCCCCTTGACATTGCTGGAATACTAGACACATTAACATCACAGCAGCCTAAAGACTTAGACACTCCATTACAAGATTCCTTAAAAGAAGAACCTTCAGCACAATTTGCAGCCATTGATGTGCTGCCATCACAAGGTCATGCAAATGTTGACTCGGACCTATCACATACAACCGATGTTGTGTTTGAGTCATCCAAGCCTGAAGAGGAATCAAACAGTGAAGAGGTACCTTTCCTAGATGCAGATAGCACAGAAATACCACTTTTAGGGGAAAAAATAGACCCTGAACTAGTAGAAAGTTACTTAGACACAGAACCTAAAGAAAGTCCAAAAGAAAATGATGCGCAGTTTGAATCAGAAAACAAAAGCTTTGAAGAAATTTGGCCTAATTCTGCAACCATTTTAAAAAAAGAGCCTATCTCTTCTGTTGGCGATTCAACGGAGTCTTCTACAACGACATATTACAACATTACAACAATCAGTACACCGATAACTTCCATGGGGAGGCCACAGGATGTGACACAAGTGAGTTCATCTTATATGGATTCACATAGTTCTCATATGTCCCACATCCCTGGACCAAACTCACAAAGTGATTACCGTGGCCCTTCAGACATTCCACCTCCAATGTCCTTCCCACTGCCAGTTGGACCTCCACCTGTTCTTGGTCCACCACCAATGACCGTTCCACCCCCCATGCATATCCCACCGCCAATATCAGGGCCACCTCCCATTTCAGGACCACCTCCAATGCAGATGCCACCACCAATGCAAGGCCCACCTCCCCCACACGGGGAAAACGACCTGTCTCAATATCCACCACCTGGTCCTTATGCACCTTATCAGAATCAGTGGGGAAGCAGTCCACAGTTTGATGCTTCAAGAGGCCCACCACCTCCAATGGTTACACCCAGAGGGCCCCCACCATCAGTCCCACCAATGGGCCAAAGAGGACCTCCACCTCAAATATTTAATAACAATGTGCCTCCACATCATATAGGTCCCCGAGTACCACCCCCTGGTCCTCTGCCACCTGGCCCACCACTCCCTCATTTTGACGGACAAAGATTCAATGGGCCACCTCCACCTTTCAACTTCCCTGGACCTCGAGGCCCACCTCCACCATTTGCAGGCCCTCCTCTTGGTCATTTTGAGAGCAGAGCACCGCCACCATCTCACTTTCCTGGGCCAAGGGGTCCACCTCTTCTTAACAGCATGGGGGAACCTGGACCACTGCCTAACATCTCAAGAGGGCCTGCTGACAGCGATAGTGGAAGTTCTTATCAGCCAGTGATTGAGCAACCCCAGGGACAGACAGTCTCACACAATTACAGAGACAATCAGGGACCCTCACATGGACCTCTGTTTAGGGGACCCCCACCAAACCACTTTGATGGACGAAGAGGCCCACCTGGTTCTGCAGGAGATATATCAGGGCACAGATTTCCCCCACCAAATCAATTTCGTGGTTCACCTCAGGATAGAGTATCCTTTGAAGAACCAAGAGGAGGGTTATCCCAAGACTTGGAAAGACACAGGGGCCCTGCCCCTCAGCATTTTGGAGGGCCGAGAGCTCCACCACCAGGACACTACTCTGATAATGATTCTGGAAGTCAGACGTCACGCTACCAGCTAAATGATAATCTGAATGACATAAGACCTGTAAGGGGGCCTCTGTTGCCTACTCCTTCTGAAGGTCCCATCCCAGTACCAGGCCGCATGGGTGGTCATAGCCCAGAGTCCCATCGTGATGACCACTGGAGAAGACACTCCCCTGAAATGAGAAGACGGAGCAGCTCCAACAGAGATGGTACCGAACCACAGGACAGGTCAAGTCGGTTTGACAGTGGCCCCCGTGACCGAGATGGTCCATCTGAAGAAAGGCAGCGAGATGTGTCTGAAGACAGGAGAAGGGACCGAGATCGGGATGGGCTGCATGGAGGCCGATCATGGGGCTGGAGCAGAGACCGTGAATGGGAGCGTGGTAGGGAGAGAGACCGTGATAGAGATAGGGAGAGAGACCACAGTAGAGATAGGGAAAGAGATAGGGAAAGAGACCACAGTAGAGATAGGGAAAGAGATAGGGAAAGAGACCACAGTAGAGATAGGGATAGAGACAGGGATCGGGACCGCAGTAGGGAAAGGGACAGGGAGAGAGAGCGTAGCAGGGAGAGAGACCGCAGTAGAGGTAGAGACACTGATCGGCACAGAGATGGCGACGGGGACAAGAGAAGGGATCGTGAACGGGATCGGGATAGAGAGCGCGGCAGGGAGAGGGAATCCGACAGGAAGGACCATGACCGAGACAGAGGAAAGAACAGAGAACGGGATAGAGACCGTGACCGAGAAAGTAGAGACAAACGCCGAGAACGCTCAAGAAGCCGTGAACGGGACCGTGGCAGAGATAGAGAGAGAAGAGAGCGGGACAGAGAGCGGGACAGAGACAGAGAGAGGGAGAAGGACAAGGACAGGGAAAAAGACAGGGATAAAGACCGGGATAAAGACAGGGAGAAGGACAAGGACAGGAAACAAAGGAGCCGAAGCAAAGACAAAAAGGATGAGAAAAAAGAAAGACTCGAGACCTCAAGAGACACTGAGAAGTCTACTGATAATGAAGTCATGTCCTAAGTTTTCTTTTTCCTACAATGGTCATGACATTCTTCATATTTGACTAGCTTTGGTACATGGAATTTCCAAATGGATTTGCATGTTTGTGAAACTATTATACATTCGTAATCCGTGAAATTTTTTTTTCTTTTTTTTTTTTTTTTCTGCTTCCATGACACATTTTGTGCTCTTGGTTGCATTCAAGGACACTGATTTTGTGAATTTCATTTAAAGATGTAATTAGTGGAATAATATCCATCACCTGGTAAAATGTTTTAAAAGTTTAAAAAAAAAAAAAAAAAAAAAGACATGTAAATATGTATTTGTGTATATACATACATGTGTTTTTAACTGTTTTTTCTAGTAGAGAAGTGAAGCCATATAGCTTACAAGGATTAATGTAAGAGGGATAAACATGGCCTTGAGGTCTCTGTATGGCAAAACTTGTTTAGCAGTCAATAGATATGCCTGCAGGCTGTCGTCAGTCAGATGTTCTGTAAGCTTTATCAGGTTTTGTTTATTAAACCCCTCTTTGTACAAGATTGGCATATCTGTGATTTTTTTAAAAATATATAATTTACATTCTGTATGCCGCTTAAATGTAAACAATGTGTTTGTGTTTGTCATTATTATTATTACTACTACACATCTGTTAGTTTGACACTTCCACCTTGTGGCTGAAAAAGAGAATGACAACCTGCGTGTAGAAGCTGGTTAATGATCAAACTCTTGTACAACATTGTAATCAGGCATTAGTGAACTACTGAGGCCACAAAGACATATGACTTAAACTGCAGTTAAAGTGATAAATGTTAGCTTTATTTACAGTTATTATTCAGTCATACATATTGGGTGATCAGTATGAGTTTGACCCTGTTTATAAACTCGTATGATAATTTCTAGATTTTCAACCTTTTCTGCTAGTTGTGTATCTGCTTGAACTAAAATCCAATATAAACTGGTTATGTTGATATTAAAAAGATTAACATTAAGCTTTTTCTTAATGGCTAGAATTTTAATTTTCATTGACCTTTTAGTGGGATGAAGTAAAATAAATAAGTCATAAATGAATAGTCACTTTAAAAACATCTTTTAAAATCATGGTTTCATCAACCAACAAATATAAATGTTTATGATTCTTGTATTTTGGACAATACTGTCTAGATATTCTCCTCTTTCAGTTCCTGTGTCTTTCACAAACTCAGCTTTTGTCTTTGTCCTGAACAGATCTTCCATGTGATTAGCTAGATTATGATTTTACGTCAGAGTCGTCGTTGACGTGTCATCTTACTTTGTCTTAAAGTGTGGTATTGGGTTGTTTTTCCTGTCCTACACGTGCGCGGTAGTATTTGCTTCTGTATTTACTAAAATACTAGTATTTTTGCATTTTATTGGTTTATTCGTTCCCCCAGTGGGAAGCTTTGGCCTATTTTCACTGGTGTCATCATTTTAGTACAAAAACAGAATCAAAAGCATGTCTGAGCATCTTTATTAAATTATTGTTAAAAGGTTAGTCTGAGGCTTCTGTTTTGACTCACCGGTCTTTTCAGTAGACAAAGTAACTTAACTACAAATCTTATCTGCAGATTTTATGCACGTATCAGTTTCATCTTGATTTTATACCCTTTTGATCATTCTAAACACTTAATTACTTTGCATTTCCAAGCCATTCTTCATGTGCACACTCGAGCTCCTTCAAAAATTGAATCTGAATGCTCTTAGGACACCATACAAATTTCTCTTTTGGCTCAAAATAACACAAGGCAAATTTGATCAACTCTTTTCTTTTAGTCTTGTCTACAACTGCGAACATAAAGTAGTCCAGAGTGCTCTGCTTGACTTGGGGAAGTGTGCCTTGCACCAGAGTCTCAACAAGGAAGAAGTGAACCAGCGGTGCTTGATAGTGAGAAAACCCCAGCAATCCCATGGACTTAAGGATACGGGTGATGCGAAGATTATTGTGTGTGTTTCTGTAATATTTACAGAAAAAAAATTAAACTACAGCATTAAATTCTCTTGTATAGAGATATCTTGTATAGAGATATCTAGAATTCTTGTATAGAGATATTGTATATAGAATTCTCTTGTATAGAGATATCTTGTATTAAAAAAAGTAAGAAGAACAATATCCACCTATTTAGGTTTGCAAATCGCTCTGTCCAGTTTGTAGCTCGTCTCACTTCTCCAGTTTCCTCACTGATGAGTTCTATGCCATAAAAGTCCAACATTAGCTTGTAAGATGTCAACAATCTTTTCTTCACCTGCTCGTCCCTACGGAACAGCTGCAAAAGATTTTTCAGCACGTTTACATTTACATTTACATTTACAGCATTTGGCGGACGCCCTTATCCAGAGCGACGTACATAAGTGCTTAAATCTCTAACATTGAATACATTAATGCTGGATCACTAAGTTACATACTTAAGATACCATGAGTTTAAAACATTTGTTCAAAGTTACAATGAAAGTGTCAAAGGTGTGTTTTTTTTTTTTTTTTTATTTAAATGCAAAAGATAATGAAAGAAGTGCTAGTTGAAGTGTTTCCTGAATAAGTAGGTCTTCAACCGCCGCTTGAAAATAGCCAGTGAGCCAAATAGCCAGACGTTTCATACATTATTTTCTTCATGCTTCATTGCATCGTTATGATCACATTGTAAAAAAAAATAGCACAGGTCTAAAACTATTCTACAAAGATTTTCTATTGTATATAATTTTTAAATATAATTCAGTACTGACCTTGATTGCTTCTGGGCTAAGCTCATGTGATGCGTTCCTTCCTTTCTCATGAGTTGGAAATAGCCTGTGGGGAAATGTTTACAATCTCTGAAATATATGAAATGTATAGCAAGCAACATAAAATATTTTAATCCATTACCGTATGTTCACAATTCAAACGCTAAAGTTTGAGACTTAACGTATAAATAAATAATCTGGGATTTGCCATGTAGCTGGAATTACCGTCAGTGGTTGTGGAAAAATCCCATTCCTCAAAAGGGTGTTTCATTCCACCCTTTAAGATTAGAGCCAGTGTTGATTTGCTGGACAAAAAACACTTACTGTGGCATTAAGATGTTTACCATTGAATGTAGTAGTGCACATGTTCCAGCCTGTCGTAATCACCAAACCAGTGCGTGTGAAAATCCTCAATGAGCATGCCTGAAGATGAAAAACAAATGCCAGTCCTCTTCATAACGTGAATATGATTGTGTATAATGTCTATTTATTTACTGATTAAAAAATGTGTTTCACCATCAGGGTCGAAAGGGATCTTATTTTGGTAGAACCGCAGATTCGGCAAGACTTTTTCCTGTAGATATTACAATTAAAAGACATTAATAAAGTATTAATGGTATTAATAAAGAGGTGCACATGTAAGAGATAAACACTGGAAATAGACAAATGTAATACTCACATCGTCCAGCTCATGATCTGTCACGTCATCACACCGGGTGATCTAAAGTGAAAATGAAATGCAGATGCTGTTTTTCCTCTCAGTGTAATTTCTAATGTAAAGTAGCAGAATTCAATGACAGATGACTAGTTATGGGTTATAGAGTTTTGCACAAATTCCCAAGTCACTGGTTTAGAAAATAAACCTTGCAGCTATGAAAACTACACCTACTACTTGTGGACATTACAGAAATCATAAATCCTCATATGTTTCATGTATTGTTGCATTTCAAGTTGCATTGCTTTGCCAAGATCTGTAAAAAGACTGTAGATTTATAACTTCTTACCATTGAATATGAGTGTACACAGTCCTGGATTTCATAATCAACAAATCAGTAAGTCTGGATGCCATTCCAAAAAAAATCTTAGAGCCAGCAGTGTATATGATGCCTACTGCTACTTACCCGCCACATGTATCTGTAGTTTTGCATGTCTTTGGCAGCATCTGTGTTCCTTTGTGCACTCCATGGCCACTCCTTGGACTAAAAAAGAAATGTAGATTTAATTTGGTTTTAACATTAATGTATATCAGTTAGTACTTTGACCAGCGGTTTCGAGCTCGACCAACTGTGGCGACTGGTTAACATGTTTTGCTATTTGTTTCTATTTTAAGTTCACATGAAGAATCTTTAATGAGATTCAGTCTGTCCCAGTGACACACTATTATTTCCCAATTCCAGAGGGTTTTCTGTGTGTGTTCAGTGTTTAAAGATAGAAAAGCACAGCCTGAGAGTGTGTGTATTTACTATTTCTGCCATTTAGCTGGCGTAGTGTGTGTGAGTCAAGTTACTTTAGAAGATCCACTGTGTGGAATCAGTAGCATTAGTTTGGTCTTTTAATTCTCAGGCTAGAAAATAAATGCTTATTCGTGTAACCGCTCCAGTGTACCTGATTTCCCCTGATTTACATCATGCAGAAATGTAAGTAAACCTTGTCATTTCACCTTGGTTCTGTCCTCATAGTAATCTTCATCTTCCCAGGTTGAGTCAAAGTCTGTTAAAGAGTTACTCTCTGAGTTACCCATAGTGAAGCCCAGTCTCTGCCCAGAATCACGAAGGGAGGACAAGGAAGTCTAATAAAAACAAACTGGAAGTCAAACAAACAAACACGCCCATTGTTTTAAAAGTGAAAGTAAAAGTTTTTTTTGGAACACTTTTTATTTAAGAAGAGAAAAACCATGTGCCTACATATTATCAAAGCAACCTAAATTAATCCCAAACAGTTTTTTTTTTTTTTTTTTGTAATAAATTGTTTTAACTTGATTTACTTTATTCAGAGTGCAAACTAATTATCTCATATAATTATAAACTTCTTAGTAAGCACTGTGAGCATTCTGGGTTTCAGCCACTAGGGGGCATCAGACGTCTGCTCATCGACGTTTGAGAAGTTTTAACATCTAGTATACATCTAGTAGCGTTGCTATGCAACTGATATATAGCCGCGCTGAGCTTAACAAGCAAACTGCAAATTACTTCAAAGCACTTTAAATGTCAGCATTGGTGAGTCTGAATATTGTTGTTTTTTAAACCTGTTTTCATTAATATGCAGCGCCGACTGCATAATGTTATTTATTTATACTATTTGCTAAAGTGCTAAAACAGCGCCGACTGCTGGACTGTTTGTTACAGGGCTAATAAAGTGCCTAATGCTGGACCGTTTGTTAAAGGGCTAATAAAGTGTCTAATGCTGGACTGTTTGTTAAAGGGCTAATAAAGTGTCTAATGCTGGACTGTTTGTTAAAGGGCTAATAAAGTGCCTAATGCTGGACCGTTTGTTAAAGGGCTAATAAAGTGTCTAATGCTGGACTGTTTGTTAAAGGGCTAATAAAGTGCCTAATGCTGGACCGTTTGTTAAAGGGCTAATAAAGTGTCTAATGCTGGACTTTTTGTTAAAGGGCTAATAAAGTGCCTAATGCTGGACCGTTTGTTAAAGGGCTAATAAAGTGTCTAATGCTGGACTGTTTGTTAAAGGGCTAATAAAGTGCCTAATGCTGGACTTTTTGTTAAAGGGCTAATAAAGTGCCTAATGTTGGACTTTTTGTTAAAGGGCTAATAAAGTGCCTAATGCTGGACTGTTTGTTAAAGGGCTAATAAAGTGCCTAATGCTGGACTGTTTGTTAAAGGGCTAATAAAGTGCCTAATGCTGGACTTTTTGTTAAAGGGCTAATAAAGTGCCTAATGCTGGACTTTTTGTTAAAGGGCTAATAAAGTGCCTAATGCTGGACCGTTTGTTAAAGGGCTAATAAAGTGCCTAATGCTGGACTTTTTGTTAAAGGGCTAATAAAGTGCCTAATGCTGGACTTTTTGTTAAAGGGCTAATAAAGTGCCTAATGCTGGACTTTTTGTTAAAGGGCTAATAAAGTGCCTAATGCTGGACTGTTTGTTAAAGGGCTAATAAAGTGCCTAATGCTGGACCGTTTGTTAAAGGGCTAATAAAGTGCCTAATGCTGGACTGTTTGTTAAAGGGCTAATAAAGTGCCTAATGCTGGACTGTTTGTTAAAGGGCTAATAAAGTGCCTAATGCTGGACTTTTTGTTAAAGGGCTAATAAAGTGCCTAATGCTGGACTGTTTGTTAAAGGGCTAATAAAGTGTCTAATGCTGGACTGTTTGTTAAAGGGCTAATAAAGTGCCTAATGCTGGACTGTTTGTTAAAGGGCTAATAAAGTGCCTAATGCTGGACTTTTTGTTAAAGGGCTAATAAAGTGCCTAATGCTGGACTGTTTGTTAAAGGGCTAATAAAGTGCCTAATGCTGGACTGTTTGTTAAAGGGCTAATAAAGTGCCTAATGCTGGACTTTTTGTTAAAGGGCTAATAAAGTGCCTAATGCTGGACTTTTTGTTAAAGGGCTAATAAAGTGCCTAATGCTGGACTTTTTGTTAAAGGGCTAATAAAGTGCCTAATGCTGGACTGTTTGTTAAAGGGCTAATAAAGTGCCTAATGCTGGACTGTTTGTTAAAGGGCTAATAAAGTGCCTAATGCTGGACTGTTTGTTAAAGGGCTAATAAAGTGCCTAATGCTGGACTTTTTGTTAAAGGGCTAATAAAGTGCCTAATGCTGGACTTTTTGTTAAAGGGCTAATAAAGTGCCTAATGCTGGACTGTTTGTTAAAGGGCTAATAAAGTGCCTAATGCTGGACTGTTTGTTAAAGGGCTAATAAAGTGCCTAATGCTGGACTTTTTGTTAAAGGGCTAATAAAGTGCCTAATGCTGGACTTTTTGTTAAAGGGCTAATAAAGTGCCTAATGCTGGACTGTTTGTTAAAGGGCTAATAAAGTGCCTAATGCTGGACTGTTTGTTAAAGGGCTAATAAAGTGCCTAATGCTGGACTTTTTGTTAAAGGGCTAATAAAGTGCCTAATGCTGGACTTTTTGTTAAAGGGCTAATAAAGTGCCTAATGCTGGACTGTTTGTTAAAGGGCTAATAAAGTGCCTAATGCTGGACTTTTTGTTAAAGGGCTAATAAAGTGCCTAATGCTGGACTTTTTGTTAAAGGGCTAATAAAGTGCCTAATGCTGGACTTTTTGTTAAAGGGCTAATAAAGTGCCTAATGCTGGACTGTTTGTTAAAGGGCTAATAAAGTGCCTAATGCTGGACTGTTTGTTAAAGGGCTAATAAAGTGCCTAATGCTGGACTGTTTGTTAAAGGGCTAATAAAGTGCCTAATGCTGGACTTTGTGTTAAAGGGCTAATAAAGTGCCTAATGCTGGACTGTTTGTTAAAGGGCTAATAAAGTGCCTAATGCTGGACTGTTTGTTAAAGGGCTAATAAAGTGCCTAATGCTGGACTTTTTGTTAAAGGGCTAATAAAGTGCCTAATGCTGGACTGTTTGTTAAAGGGCTAATAAAGTGCCTAATGCTGGACCTTTTGTTAAAGGGCTAATAAAGTGCCTAATGCTGGACTGTTTGTTAAAGGGCTAATAAAGTGCCTAATGCTGGACTGTTTGTTAAAGGGCTAATAAAGTGCCTAATGCTGGACTTTTTGTTAAAGGGCTAATAAAGTGCCTAATGCTGGACTGTTTGTTAAAGGGCTAATAAAGTGCCTAATGCTGGACTGTTTGTTAAAGGGCTAATAAAGTGCCTAATGCTGGACTGTTTGTTAAAGGGCTAATAAAGTGCCTAATGCTGGACTTGTATGGTTATAAAGTGCCTAATGCTGGACTTTTAAAGGCTAAAGTGATAATAAAGTGCCTAATGCTGGACTTTTTGTTAAAGGGCTAATAAAGTGCCTAATGCTGGACTGTTTGTTAAAGGGCTAATAAAGTGCCTAATGCTGGACTGTTTGTTAAAGGGCTAATAAAGTGCCTAATGCTGGACTTTTTGTTAAAGGGCTAATAAAGTGCCTAATGCTGGACTGTTTGTTAAAGGGCTAATAAAGTGCCTAATGCTGGACTTTTTGTTAAAGGGCTAATAAAGTGCCTAATGCTGGACTGTTTGTTAAAGGGCTAATAAAGTGCCTAATGCTGGACTTTTTGTTAAAGGGCTAATAAAGTGCCTAATGCTGGACTTTTTGTTAAAGGGCTAATAAAGTGCCTAATGCTGGACTGTTTGTTAAAGGGCTAATAAAGTGCCTAATGCTGGACTGTTTGTTAAAGGGCTAATAAAGTGCCTAATGCTGGACTGTTTGTTAAAGGGCTAATAAAGTGCCTAATGCTGGACTGTTTGTTAAAGGGCTAATAAAGTGCCTAATGCTGGACTGTTTGTTAAAGGGCTAATAAAGTGCCTAATGCTGGACTTTTTGTTAAAGTGCTGGACTTTTTGTTAAAGGGCTAATAAAGTGCCTAATGCTGGACCGTTTGTTAAAGGGCTAATAAAGCGCCTAATGCTGGACTGTTTGTTAAAGGGCTAATAAAGTGCCTAATGCTGGACTTTTTGTTAAAGGGCTAATAAAGTGCCTAATGCTGGACTTTTTGTTAAAGGGCTAATAAAGTGCCTAATGCTGGACCGTTTGTTAAAGGGCTAATAAAGTGCCTAATGCTGGACTTTTTGTTAAAGGGCTAATAAAGTGCCTAATGCTGGACTTTTTGTTAAAGGGCTAATAAAGTGCCTAATGCTGGACCGTTTGTTAAAGGGCTAATAAAGTGCCTAATGCTGGACTTTTTGTTAAAGGGCTAATAAAGTGCCTAATGCTGGACTGTTTGTTAAAGGGCTAATAAAGTGCCTAATGCTGGACTTTTTGTTAAAGGGCTAATAAAGTGCCTAATGCTGGACTTTTTGTTAAAGGGCTAATAAAGTGCCTAATGCTGGACTGTTTGTTAAAGGGCTAATAAAGTGCCTAATGCTGGACTGTTTGTTAAAGGGCTAATAAAGTGCCTAATGCTGGACTTTTTGTTAAAGGGCTAATAAAGTGCCTAATGCTGGACTGTTTGTTAAAGGGCTAATAAAGTGCCTAATGCTGGACTGTTTGTTAAAGGGCTAATAAAGTGCCTAATGCTGGACTGTTTGTTAAAGGGCTAATAAAGTGCCTAATGCTGGACTGTTTGTTAAAGGGCTAATAAAGTGCCTAATGCTGGACTTTTTGTTAAAGGGCTAATAAAGTGCCTAATGCTGGACTGTTTGTTAAAGGGCTAATAAAGTGCCTAATGCTGGACTTTTTGTTAAAGGGCTAATAAAGTGCCTAATGCTGGACTGTTTGTTAAAGGGCTAATAAAGTGCCTAATGCTGGACTTTTTGTTAAAGGGCTAATAAAGTGCCTAATGCTGGACTTTTTGTTAAAGGGCTAATAAAGTGCCTAATGCTGGACTGTTTGTTAAAGGGCTAATAAAGTGCCTAATGCTGGACTTTTTGTTAAAGGGCTAATAAAGTGCCTAATGCTGGACTTTTTGTTAAAGGGCTAATAAAGTGCCTAATGCTGGACTTTTTGTTAAAGGGCTAATAAAGTGCCTAATGCTGGACTTTTTGTTAAAGGGCTGATAAAGGGCTAATAAAGAGCCTAAGGCTGGACTGTTTGTTAAAGGGCTAATAAAGTGCCTGATGCTGGACTGTTTGTTAAAGGGCTAATAAAGTGCCTAATGCTGGACTTTTTGTTAAAGGGCTAATAAAGTGCCTAATGCTGGACTGTTTGTTAAAGGGCTAATAAAGCGCCTAATGCTGGACCGTTTGTTAAAGGGCTAATAAAATGCCTAATGCTGGACTTTTTGTTAAAGGGCTAATAAAGTGCCTAATGCTGGACCGTTTGTTAAAGGGCTAATAAAGCGCCTAATGCTGGACTGTTTGTTAAAGGGCTAATAAAGTGCCTAATGCTGGACTTTTTGTTAAAGGGCTAATAAAGTGCCTAATGCTGGACTTTTTGTTAAAGGGCTAATAAAGCGCCTAATGCTGGACCGTTTGTTAAAGGGCTAATAAAGTGCCTAATGCTGGACTTTTTGTTAAAGGGCTAATAAAGTGCCTAATGCTGGACTGTTTGTTAAAGGGCTAATAAAGTGCCTAATGCTGGACTTTTTGTTAAAGGGCTAATAAAGTGCCTAATGCTGGACTTTTTGTTAAAGGGCTAATAAAGTGCCTAATGCTGGACTGTTTGTTAAAGGGCTAATAAAGTGCCTAATGCTGGACTGTTTGTTAAAGGGCTAATAAAGTGCCTAATGCTGGACGGTTTGTTAAAGGGCTAATAAAGTGCCTAATGCTGGACTGTTTGTTAAAGGGCTAATAAAGTGCCTAATGCTGGACTTTTTGTTAAAGGGCTAATAAAGTGCCTAATGCTGGACTGTTTGTTAAAGGGCTAATAAAGTGCCTAATGCTGGACTTTTTGTTAAAGGGCTAATAAAGTGCCTAATGCTGGACTTTTTGTTAAAGGGCTAATAAAGTGCCTAATGCTGGACTTTTTGTTAAAGGGCTAATAAAGTGCCTAATGCTGGACTGTTTGTTAAAGGGCTAATAAAGTGCCTAATGCTGGACTGTTTGTTAAAGGGCTAATAAAGTGCCTAATGCTGGACTTTTTGTTAAAGGGCTAATAAAGTGCCTAATGCTGGACTGTTTGTTAAAGGGCTAATAAAGTGCCTAATGCTGGACCGTTTGTTAAAGGGCTAATAAAGTGCCTAATGCTGGACCGTTTGTTAAAGGGCTAATAAAGTGCCTAATGCTGGACCGTTTGTTAAAGGGCTAATAAAGTGCCTAATGCTGGACTTTTTGTTAAAGGGCTAATAAAGTGCCTAATGCTGGACTGTTTGTTAAAGGGCTAATAAAGTGCCTAATGCTGGACTTTTTGTTAAAGGGCTAATAAAGTGCCTAATGCTGGACTTTTTGTTAAAGGGCTAATAAAGTGCCTAATGCTGGACTGTTTGTTAAAGGGCTAATAAAGTGCCTAATGCTGGACCGTTTGTTAAAGGGCTAATAAAGTGCCTAATGCTGGACTGTTTGTTAAAGGGCTAGTAAAGTGCCTAATGCTGGACTGTTTGTTAAAGGGCTAATAAAGTGCCTAATGCTGGACTGTTTGTTAAAGGGCTAATAAAGTGCCTAATGCTGGACTTTTTGTTAAAGGGCTAATAAAGTGCCTAATGCTGGACTGTTTGTTAAAGGGCTAATAAAGTGCCTAATGCTGGACCGTTTGTTAAAGGGCTAATAAAGTGCCTAATGCTGGACTTTTTGTTAAAGGGCTAATAAAGTGCCTAATGCTGGACTGTTTGTTAAAGGGCTAATAAAGTGCCTAATGCTGGACCGTTTTTTAAAGGGCTAATAAAGTGCCTAATGCTGGACTTTTTGTTAAAGGGCTAATAAAGTGCCTAATGCTGGACTTTTTGTTAAAGGGCTAATAAAGCGCCTAATGCTGGACCGTTTGTTAAAGGGCTAATAAAGTGCCTAATGCTGGACTGTTTGTTAAAGGGCTAATAAAGTGCCTAATGCTGGACTGTTTGTTAAAGGGCTAATAAAGTGCCTAATGCTGGACCGTTTGTTAAAGGGCTAATAAAGTGCCTAAGGCTGGACTTTTTGTTAAAGGGCTAATAAAGTGCCTAATGCTGGACTGTTTGTTAAAGGGCTAATAAAGTGCCTAAGGCTGGACTGTTTGTTAAAGGGCTAATAAAGTGCCTAATGCTGGACTTTTTGTTAAAGGGCTAATAAAGTGCCTAAGGCTGGACTTTTTGTTAAAGGGCTAATAAAGTGCCTAAGGCTGGACTTTTTGTTAAAGGGCTAATAAAGTGCCTAATGCTGGACTGTTTGTTAAAGGGCTAATAAAGTGCCTAATGCTGGACTTTTTGTTAAAGGGCTAATAAAGTGCCTAAGGCTGGACTTTTTGTTAAAGGGCTAATAAAGTGCCTAATGCTGGACTGTTTGTTAAAGGGCTAATAAGACTTTTCTTCCTCAAAAGACATTTCTTCATTGCCCTCTCCTGTCTCTGTGTCCTTACCAGGAATAAACTGAAAGGAGTTAACATCACTAACAGGAGCCATCCCTCTGTGGTTTTGATTTGCGCCTTTTCCAGTGGCCCTTTTAAACAATTACCCAATAGCCCCCAATGATGTGACAGATGGGGTAGTGTGTGTGTGTATAATTATGTTATTTTTATTTGTAAAAGCTACCAGTGACAAGCTAGCAACTTGATGTGTGTTAGCTTAACAAATCTTACTCCACATATCAGTACATAAATTAGCCCCTAACATTTTCCATTTCACCTAAATTTACAAGCGGAGGCAAGAAAGCCTCCTTCCTTTAAAATTTCACTCAAATGTGCCAATAATATATTTATAAAAGTGTCAATATTGTTCATCAGTCTTGATGAAATTATGTTTTAGCAAATCAATCAAACATCTCACTACAGTATCATGCTGTTTATTTAATACAAACTCCGAGCCCTGATAGGAATCCAGCACAGAACGTCTTCTACAGACCCCTATGGCTTAATCTTTTTCTAATTAGGTGGCATTTTTAATTATCTCAAATTATGGGACATCGAAGAGAGACACAGTCATTAATTTATGCTCTGTTTATTACACACATCAAAATTACTACATAATTTATATAGTCTACAGTTTGATATTAATACATTTGCAGCAATCCACATTTGCAGCAATCCTATTCTTGTTCAGATTAATAAAATAGGTGAGATTTGTATTGTTCCATTCAGGGTGTGTTACCACCTGTTCCTGAGATTGGCCCTGACTCCAACACGAATTTTGATAAAGAATGCTGAAATCATAAACAATCATATAAAACGACACGTTTTAATACGTAGCACCCTATAACCTTAAACACGATCTCTTAAACATCTCTGCTCAAACAATATTCACCTCTTGTTCATTTCCTCCATCTTTTACACACCCAATTTCTGTCTTTTCTTCCTCAAAAGACTTTTCTTCCTTTCCCTCTCCTGTCTCAGTGTCCTTACCAGGAATAACCTGAAAGGAGTTAACATCACTAACAGGAGCCATGTCTGGTTCAGATTCAGTGTTCTCTCCATCCTTAACATCTCCTGAGTCTGTATATTCATTATCGTTTGATGTGACAGCATGGCTAGGACTCAACTCAATAGGACTGTCTTCCATAGATTGATTTACTCCATCTTTTTTCTTCTCACCTACTTCTTCTGTTCTTTTCAGTGCATTTTCTTGGCTTTGCAGTTCTCCTCCTTCTTGCAGATTCCCCACGATGCTTCCCTCTGATTCAGTATATTTTTCACTATTCATATCTGCTTCATAGTGTGCGTCAGAATTTGCCTCATTGTGAGTTCCACTTCCAGTCACCACACTGTCTTCTGGCGATTCACTGACACTCATCTGGTTTTCTTCTGAACCATTTTCTTTGGAATCGTTTCCAGAAACCTTTGATATTAACTCAACTTTATTGCCTTTCTCCAATTTGTCTCCTTGATCTCGTTGCTCACTCCCTGATAGAGGTGTTTCTTTTGCGGCGTTCTCGCTTTCCCTGCTGTGATTTGCAGTTTGTATGTTTTCATTAGTGCTTTCTGAACTGGTTGTGCTATTGCCAAAGTTTTTATCACCACTCAGAACCTCAGACTGCTTGGATGATTCAGCGTAATCACTACCATTCTTATCTGATTTCTCTGTAGCCTTTTGTTCAGAATTTGGATGTTTCTCGTTTCTTGCTTTACCGTCATCCTTCTGGATTGTAGCTTGACTTTCTGAAGCTATGTGACTGTCATGCTGAGAATTAACTCCTGACAGAGCTTTATTATTTTCATTAATGCCACTCATATTTGCATTTCCTGCACCAGGGATGGGTAGAGCTGGTTTTTCAGACTCCTGACACAAATCTGACACATTCTTATCTTTTCTGCTTTCGCTGCTGTGACATTTATCATTATTTGTGCCTTCACCTGTTCCAGCGTCATCTTTATTTTGTACTCCGCTGTTCTTCAGCTCATTCTTATCACTCTGAGAGGTCGAATCATTTGACACTCCTTCACTAAGACTAGTACTGAATTTGAGGATCGGTGGCCCTTCGTCCTGTAAGAATTCATTATAAATGCTTCTAGGACACCACACAAATTTGTCTTTTGGCTCAAAATACCAGAAGGCAAATCTGATCAGTTCTTTTCGTTGACGCTTGTCCAGAACTGCAAACATAAAGTAGTCCAGAGCACTCTGCTTTACACGTGGAAGTGTGTCATGCACCAGAGTCTCCTCAAGGAAGAAGTGAACCAGCGGTGCTTGATAGTGACTAAACCCCAGTAAACCCAGGCACTTTAGGATGCGGGTGATGCGAAGATTGTTGTGCGTGTTTCTGTTACATTAAACACAAAAAGACAAATAAGCATTCAGGATTTAATCACACAACATAGATACATTACCTAGAAACAGAAGACAGCATTCACCTGTTTAGGTTTTCAAATCGTTTTCTCCAGTTTTGTGCACGTTCCACCTCTCCAGTGTCTTCACTGACAAGCCGTATTCCGTAAAAGTCCAACATGAGCTTGTAAGACGTCAACAGTCTTTTCTTAACCTCGTCATCCTCATGGAACAGCTGCAAAATATGTTAGATTTCTAATTTTATACCTCATAAGTTTTTCTTCATAAAGTGCCTAATGTTTAGTTGGATGACATTGCATCATGTTCACGATTTTGAAACATATTACAGCACTTACCTTTATTTCTGTTAGGCTTAGTTCACGTGATGCAAAGTTCATTCCCATCTCCTGAATTGGAAACAGCCTGTGAAGAAATTAGAGCAATGTCTGAATATAACACTTATATAGAACAAGGATAAAAGGATAAATGCAGGAAACCCATTTTAGTTTGCATGAAATCTTCACATCAGTAAATATAAAAAGAAACAAGAAACAACAATGTAGTAATATAGTTACCATTGAATGTAGGAGTGCACATATTCCAGATCGTCATAATTACCAAACCAGTAACTGTGAAAATCATCAATGTACACACCTGAAGACAAAGAACAAATAATAAATCTTTATTTTGATCTTAAAGATTTAATATATCTGTATAATCTGTCATTAAATGTGTGACGTACCTCCAGGGTTGAACTTTTTCTCATTTGTGTAAAATCGCCAATTCGGTAAGTCTATGTCCTGCAAGTTCAACAATTACAGATCGTACAGATAACTCATTATTAAAGAGGTACAAATGTAGATAATATGAGATAAGAAACACTGACAGTATTTCAAAAGAAAAGATAACATACAGAAAATATAATACTCACGTCATTCATATCATCTGTCCAGTCTTTAAGATGTTCGGAGGTTTTCTGCAGTATAAATGAAACACACAGCGTTTATTAATTTTGTACGTTGTTTTTATCTAGAATAATGTACAAGAGGCAGACTCTGATCCGGAACCCGAATTTCTGTCAGTCACTGGCACAGAAACTGCTATAAATACTGCTATCTTTATCTATAATTTATATCAGTATGATCTATATTATATATATGATGTCACCATTAAGTGCAACATTAGACTTAGCTTAGACTTATATTTATAATGAGGACGAGGCGGGTGGAGACTGCTTCCAAAAATTCTAAATCCTCTTATAGTAAACATTATGTAAAGCTTTTACTATACAAGGTTTTTGATTACGTATTGGAACAAGTGCAATACTATAAAACTATTATTTGTCTTTAGCATGAACTACAGTCTGAATCATGCTGCTTTTGTCGTATCTATCTATATCTATATATATATTGTAATATCCAAAGCAACACTCATGGAAATCCTCAGTTCAATAAGGGAATAACTGAATTGTTTCTTTGAATCACAAAGAAATATTAAAAACTCTACTATATATGTTGTGCATCACAACTTACCCTAGACTTGCGTCTAAAGATTTGCATGTCTTTTGCAGCATATGTGTTCCTGTGTGCACTAAATGACCCCTGTAACAGAAAATGAAACGATACTCATGGTTAACTTTGAAATTTGAAATGCAGTAGTCATAAAAATATTAAACTACACATTAGTGTTTTGAAAAAAGACTAGCAGACAAGTATCAAACATAAAAATACACGAATAAAACATGTTTTACACGCATTAATGGTCCACATATAAAATATTTAAGCACGGCATACAAATAAAATCACTAGTATTCTTCATTTTATTAAGGAATAGCTAAATCAGAGGCCTAGTCCAAACAACATAATCGGAACTGTAAATAAATATATATAAAGTACAAGTTGTGAAAACCAACTAAAGTTATTAATAAAGTTATTTATTATAAAGTAATGTGCAAAAGTTTTAGGCAGGTGTGAAGAAATGCTGTAAAGTAAAAATGCTTTCAAAAATACAGATTTTAATTGTTTGTTTTTATCAATTTACAAAATGCAAAGTGAGCAAAAAGAAATCAAATCAGTATTTGGTGTTACTACCCTTTGGCTTAAAACTAGCATTAGTTCTTCTACTTGCACACTTTGTACAATTCCACAAAATCAGGGATTTTGAAGGATCAGTCAGGGCTTTACTAATCAATTATACCAAGCAGGTGCTAATGATCGTCAATTCCATATGTAGAATGAAACACAGACATTATCTGAAACAGAAACACCACAGAAGACACAAGGTAGTTATACTACATCAGCAAGGTCTGGGGTTTTTTAGACTGTGCTGTTCAGGATGTTTTGAAGAATCACAAAGAAACAGGCAATGTTGAGGGCCATAGACACAGTGGTTGGCCAAGGAAACTTAATGCAGCAGATGAAAGACACATCATGATCACTTTCCTTTGACATCGGAAAATGTCCAGCAGTGCCCTCAGCAAAGAACTGGAGGAAACCAGTGGGACCCATCTACTGTCTGGAGAAGTCATGGAAGAATTGTGGCCAAAAAGCAATACAGTCAACGTGAAAACAAGACTCAAATATGCAAGAAAAAAGGAACTGGGGGTGCAGAAAATTGGCAGCAGGTGCTCTGGCCTGGTGAATTCATTCATTCATTCATCTTCTACCGCTTATCCGAACTACCTCGGGTCACGGGGAGCCTGTGCCTATCTCAGGCATCATCGGGCATCAAGGCAGGATACACCCTGGACGGAGTGCCAACCCATCACAGGGCGCCTGGTGAATTATAAAATGTAAAATATTTGCAGGCAGGTTGTTTGCTGAATTGCTGGAGAGTGCAAAAATGAGTGTGTGCAGGCAACATTAAAGCATGGTGGAGGTTCCTTGGAGGTTTGGGGCTGCATTTCTGCAAACTGGATCAGGATTAATGGTGTCCTCAATGCTGAAAAATACATGCAGATCCATCATGCAATACCTCCAGGGAGGAGTCTGAATGACCCCAAATTTTATTCTACAGCAGGACAATGAGCACAAACATACTGCCAATGTCATTATGAATTATCTTAAGCATAGAGAAGAACGTAGAAAGGGTACTGGAAGAGTTGGTTTGGCCTCCAGAGATCCTTGATCTCAACATCATCGGGTCTATCTGGGATCACAAGAAGAGACAGGAGGATTTGGAAGTTTACATCCTACAGAAGATCTGTGATTACTTCTCCGGGATGCTCCTTCAAAAACTGTTTGAAATAATCGATGCTCTTTTGTAGGCAAAGGGTGGGTTTCTTATCTGTTCATTTACTTTCCATTTTGTTAATTGATGATTTAATTGATTTATATATATATGTATATTTAAGGAAAAGGAAACAAAACACCAGTATGAATCAGTAATATTACTCATAATATAACCTGGCAGTTTTACCTCTCCAGTGTCCTCATGGCCATTGTCTTCTTCCCATGTCGAGTCATAATGATCACCATAATAGTCCATAGCACGATCCTGTATCTCAAACCTGCCAAATTTACCCAAAGCGCCGAACAGCCACGAAATAAAGCCGAAAACAGGACGAGGAAGTCTAAAAAGAAACAGCAGTGACTGGTACAGCAGTTTAACAACACACCGAAACACACCCATACTTTACTTTTCGGAGAAAGCGAAAGTAAAAGCTCTTCATGCACCAACGTTTATTTACGCATTGCTTAACATTGGGGCTAAAAAACAATCCCTACCAAAAGAAAGGGAAACAAGGAAATGTATGATAATGACCAGAACAAGCATTAGATCTTCTCTAAGTGTGTGTGTGTGTTCGTGTATGTGTGTTTGTGTGTGTGTGTGTGTGGGGGGGAGATAAAGTGTCAAAGTGTTATGTTTATTACACGTGTCACGTGACTTAGGCTCACGTTTTCTATACTCAGCTTTACCAGGAAGTAAAAGTACTTTTTAAATTGTTTAAATTGTTTTTAAATGTTTCAGAAATACTACAAAAACAAACAAACAAACAAACAAATAAATAAACAAAAATACTGTAGTTAAAAATGTTTACATTTTTTTCCCCCAAAAATTGTGAACTTTATTTCCCGACTTTTGAGTCCAGATATTTCCAGGTACCTTCAAATTAAAGGTGCAATAGTCAATATTTTTCAGTTTGTACAAATATTGTGGAAAATGATGTGGAAGTGATTAATAAACATATTTTAAACCATCAAATCAAAGGTGAATTTATATATATATATATATATATATATATATATATATATATATATATATATATATATATATATATATATATATATTCTCATTTTAAGATACAGTGAGATCCACAATCATACAGAACAATAGAAATATATATACATATATTTATTTTTTTTTTAAAAAAGACTCGTTATGACTAAAATTGCATTGCAGTTACATAAAACTACAAAACTACAAAAAACTTTGAATGTTATCTAAATAACCATAACACCCTTCTGAAATTTTTACCATTGCATCAAGAGTGGTGGTTAGATGGTAACTCTAAATAATCCAACTCCAATCACATGGACTTTTATTGTACATCTTGTAAACAAGACTGCTGTTTAACACAGGATAATGAATGAAAAAAACAAAAAAACATGAATTAATGTTACCTAACATCAGTTCAACTGTGTGTTAAGCAAATAAATACCACCTGAAATAAATGACTTTTTACTTTATACTGTATACATTTGAGATTGGTGAGTTGTTTTGCTGCGATAATTAAAAGACCAAGTCCATCCTGGCCACACTGTTCTGGTTCTGTCTACGACTCTGAGCTCTGTTATACAGTATAGTTTGTGTGAGATTTCTAGGATCTATTTTTCTTCGTCCTGCACTTCGTGCCCTCGTTCCTTGCACTATTTTGACTTCTAGGGAAGTCCGCTGTCTGCTGTTTTCTATAACCTAATTGGTGGTGAATTTCTTCCCTTCTTGCACAAGCCTGTGTATGGGAATGATGTTTCTTTTGTGTCATTTCTTTCAAAAAATTCCTTTGAATCCTTCTAGGACACCACACAAATTTGTCTTTTGGCTCAAAATACCAGAAGGCAAATCTGATCAGTTCTTTTCGTTGACGCTTGTCCAGAACTGCAAACATAAAGTAGTCCAGAGCGCTCTGCTTTACTCGTGGAAGTGTGTCATGCACCAGAGTCTCCTCAAGGAAGAAGTGAACCAGCGGTGCTTGATAGTGACTAAACCCCAGTAAACCCAGGCACTTTAGGATGCGGGTGATGCGAAGAGTGTTGTGCGTGTTTCTGTTACATTAAACACAAAAAGACAAATAAGCATTCAGAATTTAATCACATAACATAGATACATTACCTAGAAACAGAAGACAACATTCACCTGTTTAGGTTTTCAAATCGTTCTCTCCAGTTTTGTGCACGTTTCACCTTTCCAGTTTCCTCACTGACAAGCCGTATTCCATAAAAGTCCAACATGAGCTTGTAAGACTTTAACAGTCTTTTCTTTACCATCATATCTTTATGAAAATGCTGAAAAATAAAACACTCGTTCAGTTTGTTTTAAATATCTGTTAATATTTAACCTTCATATCTGGTGTTGTCATTTGTTAAGACTATTTTCCATATAATTCTATATAAACACTCTCCTAGAGCTGAAAAATATAGTTTTGTCAGTTTGGCTTTAATTTTGTACTAAAAATCATAACGTTTTAGGATTTACAATATAGAAATCTACCATGTTTTATTGCAATTGCATTTTTTGCATCTACTGCAAACAATTTAATGAGAAAATAACAAACTATTAGAAATCAAAATTACTATTAATATCAAAACAAATGACAAGAGCTTATATAAATACCGTAATAAAAATTTGCCTACCCTGATTTCTGTTGGGGTAAGGACATGTGCACTATAATTTACCCCTGGCTCTTGAGTCGGAAACAACCTTTATAACGGTATAAAATGGTAAAAATTATAATTCAGCAGTTATTGGTGCACTCAGTGAAATTTCCCTCTTTCTATCTTTTTGTCTGAAGCTTGCTGGGAACACAACTTGTCCACGCAGATTAGTAAACTGTTGTATAAACATTACCAGCCTATAAGATGTTAATATTACTATTCACTTACCACTGAATGTAGGAATGCACATTTTCCAGCCTTGTGTAATCACCAAACCATTTCGTGTGAAAATCTTCAATATTTACACCTTGGAAAAAACAAACTAACTAATTAAAATGGCAGAGGAAAAGAATCTATTATTAAAAAGGATATCACTGCAATTAGTAAATACATCAATTTGCTAAATATGCATACTATACCATCAGGGTGAGAGGGAATTCTATTTTGATAAAAATGAAGATTATGGAAATGATGATCCTGTAAAAATGAAACAATAATGATTAATGATGATTTTAAAGCAATTGTCCTTAAAGCACAGTTCTGTTGAAAGTGTAAGTAATGGAATACTCACTTGACCATGTACCATATAAGCATGTCTGATGTACTATGGATAAAAAAAAACCCAAAAACATTAATGCAGAAAACACAAAAATATACCAACATTGCGATGCCTGGGATATGCAGGTAACCTCTGTTCAGTAAGACTGGGACTGAGGGCTATGATGGTTGTTAAACTTACTCGACAGCTACGCCTGTAGTTTTGCATGTCCCATGCAGCCTCCAGGTTTCTGTGTGCTCTCCATGTCTGCTGCTTAATTACCTATACGATCAATAAATTCGAAATGAATTGAAGTCAAACTTGAATTAGTCAGTTAAGCTACAAATTCATACTCCCGTTATCATTACTTAACAGTACTTATAATAGCATCTGTTAGCTGAAGCTCATTTTTCTTAATAGGTTTATTCTCATAATCATTAAAGGAAATGTACACGTTCCTATAGTGATTTTATTTTTTTTGTGGTTTTATTTAATCACACAGGTAATGGATTTGTTCTGTTCAAAAGCTCCTTCAGCATATTAGATTATATTATTTTATATAACCATGTAACAACAATCAACAAACAACAAACCACATGATCACACAGGAAATGTCTGTAATATTTGCACCAAAGCACAGCTCTAAATTCCAGCCCAACCTCTTCTGGACCACACCTTATGTAAAGTGCACTCTGTTTAACTTTCGTTATCTTACTATAAAACAAGTATTCTATTAACAGCTTAAAAAAGGTTTGCTGGACAAGTAAACATTTACCTCCGCCATGCCGAAATGCTCTTCATTTTTATCGTCCCATGTAGAGTCATATTCGTTGTCAGGGATGTCCATGACACTTCCCTCACAACCCATACTGTAATTCCCGCAGAAATGTGAGAATCTATTTATATATCAACGTGCTCAAAGTAAAAGTGAAATCACAGAGCTGTAACACCAGTTGCTCTGTGCACTGGGCCATGCCCACTTTTTTTTTTTTTTTTAAGGTAAGCTATACCTAAGGTTAATGAATAAATGGCATAGAATACAAATGCACAAACACACACAGTACTTGTCAAAATCTAGGGTGGTGTGATGTGGTGACACACGATGTACTGAGCAGACAGAAGTTGATTATTTCCCAATAACAGCATGTATCACTTGATGTATATTATGACAGCAATAAACAGACATATTCTTCTTTAATTAAAAAAAACCCCAAACAAACACAAAAAAAACAACAGCTTGTTATATTAGCTAGAAACCAGATAGAGTGTCTTTCCTTAAGCTTAAAATGCACCACATGTTTTCGACACGTAAGCACATATTTACTTCTGAAATGATTTATTTGTCACGTAGAATCCTACATGAGAGCATGTACATAACTCTGGCATACTCTGGAACTGGTTTTTGCTCGGTGAGCAATTTAGCAGGTTGTAAAAGCAGCTAGGTTTCCTGCATTATCCAGACAATAGGATATAGATAAGAAATATTTTATTGTTCCTAGTATACAATACAATAAAATTTAGTGGGGCAACTCTTAGAAAGCAACAAGGGCATTTAAACATAACACCGGACAAGAATTCAACATAAGAAGTTAAAAAAAGAAAGGATTAAGAATAAATAAATATTTCAGTAACTGCACATGAATGTATTAACTTGATTATTGAAATGTATCTTGGGATGTATATGTTGTACATTGAAAGGTAAATACTCCACATAACATAAAGCCATTACAGGCATTTCAGGGTTTAGACACCTAGTTTAGTTTAATTTGACTGTATATAATTTGACAGTATTTAACGGATAAGTGCTTTGGTTTGAAGCCATTTTTCCCATTCAACAATAGGGAAGTAAAAGAAATAATTGGCAGAGGTGATAACAAGATCCAGTGAGTTTAGAGCACGGCTTTGTAGCAGTGGTAATATGCAGTGGTCTTGGCTAATGTCATTGCCCATTTTATTATATCAAGTCTAATTTATATGAATTAGGATGCTTCTTCTTCTTCTTCTTTCTGCTTTCCAGAATCATCTGTTTCCACCTAACTCTATCCTCAGCATCCTCTACTCTCGCACCAGTTACCTTCATGTCCTCATTTAACACATCCACATATCTCCTCTTTGTCCTTCCTCTTGAGCTCTTACCTGGCAGCTCCATCTCCAACATCCTTCTACCAATATAACCATCTCCCTCCTCTGTACATGTCCAAACCATCTCAATCTAGCCTTTCTGACCTTGTCCCCAAAACTGCCAACCTGAGCTGTCCCTCTGATGTGCTCGTTCCTAATCCTGTCCATCCTCGTCACTCCTAAATAGAACCTCAACATCCTCATCTCTGCTACCTCCACAGCAGAACTGCTCTCACTACTCTCTCTCTCATATATATATATATATATATATATATATATATATATATATATATATATATATATATATATATATATATATATTCTCGATACTTTATATATATATATGTATATAGAAAAGAGCCCTAAGCAATTATAGGGTGGATCACAAGGGGTTTATAGACCCACAAGGGGTCCAGACACTGGATTAGAGAATGAGTAATTACTAATGAGATGATTTAGGCAGCTTCATTACTTTGAGTAATGAGGTTAAGGGAATAGAAGATTCTCAGGCTAATTCCCTCCAACACATGTATTCATGAAGGCTTGTCCCAGTAGCTGAATCATGTCATAAAAACTAAGCACTAAGCTATAGATTTTAAGGATGTAAAATTCAATTAAACTAGATTTTATTTGAATAGTGCTTTTAATATGGACATGTCCATATAAACGACTTTCCTGAACAAAATCTTTATAGCCATCGAACTAAGGCCAGAGGAAATGCTCAATAACATTTTTGTTTCAAAAAAGTGCCAAAGAACAATAGAGACGCATCCAAACTAATCCAATATGGAATAATTACTAGACCTAGATAGTCACAAGACCTTTTGCAGCCTGTATCTCGGTTAAAAGAACAGTATTTAAATGTGTATAACATTTTTGCTTGTGCTGTTGCACTTTATATTTATATATAAAATACAGTCATATTGTTTTAGCCACTATCTATACTCCTATATTATATTATATCTATTTTCTATCCATTTTCCCACTATTATTGTAAATTCTGTTCTTATTCCATTTGTATTCAATTCAATTTTTATGTCATGGACAGTCAGAAAAATACATTTCACTTCAGGTTAAACTGTGTAAAGTAAAATGTAAAATTGAAATTAGGTAATAACTATAATAGAGTAATACTTATATATATATTTTGTAATGAATTGCTTGCAATATATGTTCTGAACTGAAGATGGCGATAGTGGTCTTTTTTTTTGATATATGTCGTTCAATTACATCATCCGTACACGAAATGTAATTTAGTTCATGTTAGATGGTCATCACCAGACATTAATATTTGCAAAATGCAAAGAATATTGATATCATCAGTTACAAAGTCATTTTGTCACTATTTTACTGATTCTGGAAACCAATTGCCTCTCTGTAATGCTTAGACAATTCAGTAATACAGATAATAAGATAATACAGTAAAATTAAAAGAGAGAGAGTGTGTGTGAGAGAGAGAGAGAGAGAGAGAGAGAGAGAGAGAGAGAGAGAAAGTCAAATATTACACCATTCATTCTGCCATAAACTAATGGATAGAATATTGTTTTACTAATAGTCTTGCTAATGGTACCTAATTTTCAGAGCCTCTGTTTAAGTATTCAGTAAATTGTAAGCATTAACCAAACACACAGCTCTGAAACAGAGTCCTGAAAATGACCCAAAGCTGAAGACAGCTGTAAAGATCATTTCAAAATGAATCCATACAGAATTATTTCACACTTCTGGCTCTAAGCATGTATTATACATATAATAATGTCCTGGAAAAGTTAAGTATTATAACTATAGCAAATGTCTTCGTTTTCCGAAGAAAAACACATTTTCATGCAATTCACAGACAGTTTTATTTATTTCACAAACAATTAAAGTTTGTGATTTTTAATGAATGATCTACATTTTTGCATACAGGCCAATCATTAGCAATAGTCAGTCCTCTGCCTCAATATCCTGGTATGGCTGCTAAAATAATAAATCATTTTATACGGCTAATTAATGATGAAAATGCCCTTTTGCAAATGTGTTGCACAGCTGAGAACCCGTTGTACTAATGGAGCAAACAAATGGAGCATTCTTTAGGTTAGATTAGTATCTGAACATCAGCCGTTGTTTGTTTACAGGCTCAAAATGGCCAGAAAGAAAGAACTTTCATTAGAAACCCGTCAGTCTTTTGTTGTCCTTAGAAAGGAAAGCTGCTCAATGCAAGAAATTGCGTTAAGTAACTGTTAACTACTCCCTTTAGAGAGCAGCGCAAAATGGCTCTAACAAGGACAGAAAAAGGAGTGGGAGCCCCCGATGCGCAACGGTGCAAGAAGACAAATATCTGAGAGTGTGTAGTTTAAGACAAAGACGCCTCACAGGTCCTCAACTGGCAGCTGCACTAAATAGTACCCATCAAACATCAGTATCAGCATCAACAATGAAGAGGAGACTTCAGGATGCTGGAAAAAGAGCACAGACATTATACCCTGGAAGACTGGAACAAGGTGTTGTGGACAGATGAGTCCAAGTTTGAGGTCTTCGGACCAAACAGAAGAACATTTCTGAGACGCAGAACAAATGAAAAGATGCTGGAACAGTGTTCAATACCTTTGGTCAAGCATGGTGGAGGTAGCGTGATGGTCTGGGGTGCTTTGGAAGTGGTAAAATAGGAGATTTGTACAGATTAGAAGTGACCTAGAGGAAAGAAAGCTATCACAAGATTTTGCAACACCATGCTGTACCCTGTGGACAGCACTTGATTGGGGCCAATTTCATCCTACAACAGAATATTGACCCAAAACACACCTCAAAAATGTGTCAGCAATATTTGAAGACTAAGCAGTCAGGCGGAATTCTAAATGAATGTCGAGCACAGTCTCTGGATCTGAACCCTATTGAGCTGTTGTGGGAGCAACTTGGCCATATGGTACGGAGGAAGACTCCGTTAAGCCAATCCATCTTGTGAGTGATGCTCCAAGAAGCATGGAAAGAATCTCGTCAGGTTATCAGAAAAATAGACAGCTAGAATGCCTTAGGTCTGCCAGGTTGTAATTGCTGCAAAAGGTGTTTTTTTTGTGATGAAGGCAAAGTTTGAATAAAACATTTCCATCAAAATCATTATTTCTAATGCTGACAAATGTCAGCACGTCCTGTTCTTTTTCTATATTTACTACTGAGACTAATTTCGTGTGTGTTTCCTTGGAAAACCATAAATTATTTAAGTGATCTCAAACTTTTGAGCAGTAGTATGTATATATATATATATATATATATATATATATATACTTCTTTTTTTGCATTTCATGTGCCATTAGCACAATGCATAGAATCAGAGAAACAGGAATCAGTTAATGTTCACAATAAACATTACAATGAGGAAAGAAATGTGACCGACAGTGTCGTGTATGCTAGTGCCAGACGGGCTGGTTTGAGTATTTCAGAAACTGCTGATCTCCTGGGATTTGTCATTTGATTTGTCATGCCTCCTTGATGAGAGAGGTAAGAGGAGGTAGACCAGACTAGTGTGAAATGACAGGAATGCTATGGCAACTAAAACAGGCACTCTTTTAAAACATGGTGAACAGAAAAGCATCTCAGAAGTCAAAATTGGAGACAAATGAACGGCAAGACAAGAAGACAACATTAGGGTCCGGTTCTGTCAGCCAGGACTGGAAGGGCACAGGTTCTGCGTCAGCTGAAAATTCTAGCTGAAACTTACCAGATAATAAAATATCAACATTAGTGTTGTCTTGACAGATTTATGTTGTGCCTCGTGCAGCATTTGTACAAACGCAAATATAACAAGCAAAAGTGACTGAATTGACACTGATACGAATACAGTTAATATGAAATGTCACAACGTCAGACCATATCCTGACCCTAATCCTAAATTTAACCTGATCTAATGAGAATTTTATAAGAACATCTTCCCTGCCTGTAATCTAAACCTTTCAGTCTTTTCATATGATGTGAGTTGTTCAAATTGTTGCAAGATTGTAAGTATATCTTCCATTGAGTCAGTTTAACTACATTCTGCTGTTTGAGTCTGTGTGTCTGTGCCAAATGCATCTTTGAATATCCAAGCTCATGTTTTTCCCTGTCAGTCTCTTTGTTAATGATACCTCACTGTCACTCACTTCTGTGTGAAAAGTGCTGTGTTCAGAAGTCATGCTGTTTTTCTTTTATTTAATGAAAGACCACATTTTTTGCCAGCTATATACGCAATTTACTTCTAGTTGCATGGTCTAAGTGGTAAAATTACTGTCAAGAGACCATTTCAGTCAAATGGCATTACATTTAATTTGCTGCTTATAACATTTATTTCTCTTTGGAGAGAAAAATCTGCATCTGTGGTGCAAATTTGAAAATCAAGCAACGGGGTGGATTTAAATGAATTTAAATTAAAAACATTTTTTTTTTGGTCAAATGGCAGATGTAAACCCTGAGCTCTGAAGTTTCTTTCCAGTCCAGAAATACAGAAGTGCTAAGTTATTCTACTACTGTAATGTTTCATTAACATGGGAACAGTCACATCTTTAGTGCTATACTGCTAAATAATTCAAATCTGCAGTCCCGGATTTCTCTCTTTATCTTTTTTGCACTATGACAAACATCAGATTCTCGCAGTGATGTTTTGTCATCAGTGCACGGTAAAGTTCTCCTCATAAACAAACTCAAATCTGACTCAAATCAGCATATCAGCGTATAAACAGAATCTCTTTAATGCTATAATGCAACTCTGTATGGGGTTGAAAAGGACTGGAGGCAGTCCTAGTTTGACTTGAATTTTAAATGAATGGTTCCAGACAAAGTGCATTTTGTAATGCAAAGTGTCTTTTGTATGGTCAGCGAAACTAACATTTCTGAGGCAGTCTGGGAAAACTTGATGTCGCTGTGGCTAAACTCCAGAAAACAGCCCAAATCTAATTACTGTAGATAAAAATGATGTTTTGGCAAAACACTCCATTGTTTTCAGAGCTAAACTTTTTACCTTATCATTTTTTCTTATTAGGCTAGATGTTTTCTGAAGACTATGACTACTGTTACTATGAAACAATATTATAGTATTTTCCATTCTCTCTCTCTCTCTCTCTCTCTCTCTCTCTCTCTCTCTCATATTTCATTTCAGCAAGCAAGTTCGTGTGATCAGGGTCGCAGTAAATCTGGCACATTTCCTGGGAACAACATTCCGTTGCAAATGTTTCCAACAGTTGAGAATAATAATGATGAAATGGCTGGACTTTGATTATATCAGGAGTCACATATTTCTGTTTACCACAGTCCTAGATTGTGTCCTGAAGCCTTCTGTCAGTTTGGTCTCCCTTACTTGCATTCCCTCTGACCCCCCCCTGTCTCTGTGTGTGCTCGGTTCCACTATATTCAGCCCACACTACCATCAGCCACCTCATTATTACTGTTCCCCTTTCCTAGACCCTACCAGTAGGGGTGTAACACATGCCATCAGTTTTCCATGACATGGCCTTTATGGTCTTGTAAACCTTTAAACATGGAAAGTTAATCTAATTAGCAGTTGTGGGTCTGTTTTAATTGTGATAAAGGAGTTGTTTGGCTGGTTTGAAATTCCAATATTGCCATTTCATTGACATGCTTTTGAGCATCCATCTCTTGAGCATGAGAAAGTGTGTGTGTGTGTGTGTGTGTGTGTGTGTTTGTGTATAGGTTACGTAAATGTCAGAGAAACAATGTGTTTACATAAAACATTTCATGATGCAAGAAGTGTGTTTAAAGATCTTCCCCTTTCTATCATCTCTGTTGGTTAAACCTGGAGGAACTAGAGAAGAAACAGGGTTGTATTTTTATTTATTTATTTTTTTTTTTAAGGGATAGCCCTAGAAAGGTTTTTTTCTACAGAACACATCATCACACACGCATTGTAAATGTTTTATTGATTTCATTAGACATTAATTATTGTTAGGGATATTTATGTAATCTGTTTATATCATTTATATCAACTACATATCAGTGCACCAGTTCTGCCCATTTTGCTCCGTAGAATAAGAATTAGAACTGTAACAAGCACTAATAGAGGCCTAGTGAGGCAGTAATCACTTTATTGCATGATCACCCTGTGAACATTTGCAGTGAAGGAAGAGCAGAGGACCAGAGAACCATTAATGAAAGGTTTGTCAAGGTCATGTTTATTCAATGGGCTAGTTTAAAAATAATTTGCTCTGCCAAGACATTGTTTGATAGCAAATTTTTAAAAATCTGATATATTACCATGAACATAGAGATACTGTAAATGCAGACAGTGTGTCTTTTTTTTTATATCGCCCAATTATATATATATTGCAAAGATTTGGGGAAGAAAAGGGGTTATTATTAATGCATTTCTTATGTCTTATGTTTCCATTTTAGTTTATTTTAGTTTCCAAAACTATGTCTTATGTTTCCATTAGGCAGCTAGTTTCAGGTTTTCTTTTTAGATGTAGTTCGGCTGGAAATTTGGCAAACTCATCTGCTGTATTGAACACAGTTGAACAAAGATTTATAGATATAAATCACTTAAACTCAGCTTAGTTTATTTGAGGCTGTGCCATTATTAATTTTATCCTCACAAACCAAAATTTATGGTAACAAGCCCCTGTTTCATTTGTTTAATTCCTGACATTTTATCGTTTATGGGAATCCTTAAACCCATCTTAAGGAATGTTCTTAAGTCAAATCCATTGACGTCTTTTAGAGGGATACTTGGAGACATGAGTAACTAGCAGCACTGTATGACTTCAGGAGCAGCGAGACATTGTGGTATGATGCAATTTCCCTTTTCAGATCAAGAAACAAAGTCTGTAGAGTCTGTCTCTGTCTGTCTCTGTCTGCTTTTCCTGCCCATCTGTCTCTCTTAGTCTCGCTATTATCTTAAAACACTGTATCTGCACAGGTGCTTTTGTTTATATAGAGTCTTGCTGTTGTACTGGCTTTAGAAATATAATTGACTTAACACGTGTATTCAAAATTCAGTGTCATTTCGGTGTATAGATAGTTAGATTGGTAGATAGATAGATAGACTCCATAGGTATGTTTCATGTACCACTAGGGTAACTGGACACTACTTTCTGAGCCCATGGATATGGAATAATAAAGTTTTAGTATAAAAAAAATGGGCCATTTGTTTTATTTTGTTTTTTTTTTCTTAGTGTTAAATGGATTTTGAAAAATTCTCAGTGGCAGCCCATTGCAAATAAACCATAGCATATGTTTTTGTGTAGTATGCTAAACGGCTGGTGGCATTAAATGTGGAAAATAAGGCCATTCTCTGTAGCTAATATGACCATATGCACTGAGAGTGTGCATTGTTACCCCATATGAAAAAATGACCTCCTACCATGGAACAGCACTCCTGTGGGAGCCCATCAAATGACCCCCTCCCACTGGGGCAATTACCTCTAACAGCTCACAAATGGGGGGAACCAGAAGTGTCTTTCAGCTCAACACTACTCTCTCTTTGTGACATTTATTCCTTTATCAGAGCTGCTGTTTGTCAGAGTGCCAAAGGAAAAAAAAGTAATGGCTTCTCACATTGTAGTTTCACATTGCTGGTATGTTGGAACAAGAGAATATATTCTGGCTAATGCTTACTAGCACAGTTCTATGTTATTATATATATATATATATATATATATATATATATATATATATATATATATATATATATATATATGTGTGTGTGTGTATCATAATTTGATAGATTACCAAATAGGGTGTGAAACAATACAGTTAAACAAATAATGAATCAACACATTTCAGTTTCACATTTCAACACATGCAGATATAATTCAGTTCAATCCCAATGCAATATTATGTATTGTATTGTATTCCCTATGAGGTTAAACATAATAACATACAATTGCTTTAAACTTATGTTTAACCTCATAGGGAAATCTTCAGGACTGAGGGCTTTACACTTATTTTTTCTGAAACATGACAAGCTGCATTTTGTGTCTTATTAACTTCAAAGGAGGCTCGTGATTGAATGACTGATTAGAGCTTTTAAAGCTGGCCTATACATGATTTCTACATCATGGCTATAGCAGAACATTAAACATAACAAGAAAGTACAATGTGCCATTCTTGAATCATAATCATATTGTCTGTAGGCAATGAGAACACCTAGGAAATAATATTTGGGGGTGTCAGATGTGACATTAAATAAAAGCAGGCTAATTAGCTTCAGATTTCTGTTTTCGGCTGGCAAGACTTGAACCCAGTGTGTTTTTTTGCTGGTGTAGCCCATATACCTGAAGGTTTCTGTTGTGCATTCTGAGATGCTTTTCTGCTTAGCACGGTTGTAAAGAGTGGTTATTTATATTAACCTTGTATTATTCTTTCGGTTAGGTCAGACTATTCATTGTGCTTCGACTACACAAAATACAGGGGCTCCTAATAATTTATTTTTTTGCCACAACAAGCAATTCTGTTTGTCTGTACATCTATCTATCTGCAGGTCGCATTTTATCTAATGTTTAATAGTTTCTGTTTTTATTAAGTGACTATGACTGATTATGTGAGAATCAACATACAACATCCTTAATAAAATTTTTATTTTAAATAAAAGGACATCATGTCTGTTAATACGACAAAAACGTATCCTGTTATGTTACTAAGATACCTAAAGACTCTCCAATGGCAGCAATGCAAAGCACCAACACTAGAGACTTGTTCCATAATTAAACCATACAATACCCATAATAAAAAAAAATATATCCTGTTTTCTTTGTTAAGCAAGTATTTTTAATCTGATTATTTTGAAATTAAGATTATAAACAAATAGTATTTGTTCTTACTATGAAAGCGAGAACGTATAGGAATGAATGCGATCATATATGAATTCATATATTGTATTAATTACCGGCGGCACTAATGTCAGAACTGCAGCCATTCAGAATTCAACAGCACTGTGGTTTAGTCAAGTCAAGTCAAGGTTGCTTTATTGTCAAATCTTCCACATGTACAGTACATACATACATACATACAGAGATTTGAAATTGCGTTACTCTCAGACCAAAAGTGCATACAGATAACACTAACAGTAGAGCCAAAAAATCTATATAAAATACAACTAAACAAATAAGGGCATGTAGAAGAATAATTAATAATACAAATAAAAATGAAATAAAGCAGCTCAAGGCACATGGCAGGTAAAGTGCAAACCAGTGAAGTGAACAAATAATGCAGATAAAAAAAGATTGTAGTGAAAAAAAACTTATTCAGTCTGATTTGAGTGACCAAGGGCTCAAAGAGCAGTTCTTTTATTTAAACTGACTAAAGAGGTAGTAGAATGACGTCAGTTCTATGCTGAATGAGGTAGTGAGCAGACCAATGCTGCACAAAGTGACTGGTGCATGGCATCGTATGTAAGTGGGAGGGGGGAGTGGAAGGACCTGGGGATATGGGATCTGGGGGGTGGGGTGGGGGAGTTCATAGTTCTGTGGTGCCTGGGGCAGAAAAGGGAAGGGAGGGCAAGTTCGGGAGCGAGTTCAGCTTCCTGACAGCTTGATGAATGAAGCTGTCCTTCAATCTGTTGGTCCTGGCTTGGAGACTCTGGAGTCTCCTCCCTGATGGCGGGTGGGTGGGATCACCTGCAATGCAGAGGGCTTTGCGGGTGAGACTGGTTCTATAAATGTCCTGGAGGGAGGGGAGAGACCAATGATCTTCTCAGCTGCTCTCACTATGCGCTGTAGGAAGTAGAAGGAAGTAGAGACGCTGAAGGAAGTAGAGACGCTGCTGTGATTTCTTGGCCAGTGCAGCTGTGTTTTCAGTCCAGGAGAGGTCCTCTGTGATGTGCACACCCAGGAACTTGGTGCTGCTCACTCTCTCCAAAGTCAACAACAATCTCCTTCGTCTTAAGTAGTGATATATGTATTAAAGATGTAGATTTTTGTATTATATCGTTTTAAATACTTACTTTATGTAGCATAAACAATAATGGTCAGAAGTGCATAAAATTATGGCAACAAAAGATTGTAAAAGATAGATAATTTCTTGTTGTTAGTGTTAAATTGTGTGTGTGTGTGTGTGTGTGTTTGCACTCTCTGAATGGTACCCCATAGTGTGAGCTCAATTTTCTTCTAATTAAAGGCATTATTTTGTGCTCGAGTGCTTTTGTGCTTTAAACCACAGAGCACACTCACCCGGTCTAATGTGAGATTAATGATGATTATTTATCAAGATAGAAACAGTGTTACAGATTCTTTTGCCCGCAAATTGAGACCTGATTGCTGTATTTTAGTGAACTGCATTTTAAGAAATGGGATGTTTTGCTCTTAAATCAGGATTCTTTGATATATAGTTTAGTGATGTATGTATCAGTATGATTTTTGTCCTCCATATTTAAAAAACATTTTTAATAGATTATTCTTTGCTAGGATCTTAGGCAGACATATACATAAAGAAATCTAGAGTTATGCTAAAGTTATTTATTAAAGTTCAATGTCCACTTTATTAGGTATGCGTTATCATTTTTTTTATGTATAGTCTGCAAACCAACTATATCCATGCAACAGCAGTGCTGCAGTAACAAGTGAAGTAATAAAATATCCTAGAAGAGTTAAAGTTTAGTAGGTTACCTCATCAATAAAATAAAAAATAAATAAATAAAATAAAAAGGACAACAGCGCATATGTTATGACTGAAAGGCACATTTTGGAGATTTTATATTTCTTTTATACACAGCATTTTGCCAAGTATTGGATTTTTATTAAAAAAAAACCAAAACAATACGTTATATATTTTACACTCTTATCTTTTACATTACAGCAGTTATGAAAAGGCTTTTTTTTTCTTTCTTTCTGTTTGGTCTCTTGAAACTAATAAATAACGAAAATTCTGCTTGTAAAATTCTAGAGAAAGCCCAAAGTCCTGCATCCTAAAGAGTTTTTTAAACTCTTTTTATTTATTTATTTTTTTTTTTGTACATTAATGTTACACGTGCTCACATTGAATCTCACCCTGTCAGCGATTACATGCATCTGTTTATGTGGAGCGTTCACCATAGAAGTACATCCGTTTTCTGTTTCTATAGAAACGATAATGTATTACAGTAAGCACTTTGACAGTAATACAATAGGTGTCTAAGCTGCTGTTGTAGATAATTGACAATTTCTGACCGATCATAATGAAGTATTCAACAGCACTGTGTTATAAATAATAAATCATACAGGAGAGAATGCGTGCAAGAAAATAATGGCTTCATTCAGCAGTCATTTTCTGAGCACTGTGTCCCCAATCCAGTTGTCAGTGTTTACAGGCTTATGCTTTCACCCCGGCTCCTAACACACCTGAGCAGATGTTCAGTGTTTGGAACTGCGATAGAACAAAAAGACACAAGGATTGATTTAGGAATTGCTTGTTTCTGCTTTTAATAAGTACAGACGTAGAAAAAACCCAAAAGAAAACAATGTATAAATAATACAAATAATAATACTTATAATAATAATAATAATAATAATAATAATAATAATAATTCATTCATTCATCTTCTACTGCTTATCCGAACTACCTCGGGTCACGGGGAGCCTGTGCCTATCTCAGGCGTCATCGGGCATCAAGGCAGGATACACCCTGGACGGAGTGCCAACCCATCACAGGGCACACACACACACACACTCTCATTCACTCACGCAATTACACACTAGGGACAATTTTCCAGAGATGCCAATCAACCTACCATGCATGTCTTTGGACCGGGGGAGGAAACCGGAGTACCCGGAGGAAACCCCCGAGGCACGGGGAGAACATGCAAACTCCACACACACAAGGTGGAGACGGGAATCGAACCCCGACCCTGGAGGTGTGAGGCGAACGTGCTAACCACTAAGCCACCGTGCCCCCCTAATAATAATAATAATAATAATAATAATAATAATAATAATAATAATAATAATAATAATAATAATAATAATAATAATAATAGTCGCTTTATATGAGAAGCTTTCTTATCTCATATGGAAAGTTATGATGCAGTTCAGCTAGAACGAAATGTGGAGGAGGGCTTGGCTGGTGAGGGTGAGGATTAGCGCTTATGAAGAATGGATGAATTCACAGTAACTTCTAACAAGACTGGCGGTATTACCTGACTAGGGAATCAATCCTTACGGACGCGTCACCATCCTCGCTTAATTGTGCGTTCGCTTGTTTGTAGAAACAGTCGCTTGTGTTAAGAACGAAGAGCCGATCAGGGCCAAACGTTTCCTTTCTGAGAAGCATGAATGCTGTTATATTTTATACAATATGTGGCACTTTTTGTGTCAGACGTTACAGTTAGAATCAATAGAGTAAATGCTCAGTTTCAGTTCAGGGGCAAAGCATCTGTTTTAAAAATAAAATGCACCTGCTTTATTTTAATACCTGCTACTTACAGTATAACTTGAGGGAACAAGCAGATGTGCTCAAACACTGTGGCATTGTGCAGTACTTGGCTGAATATAATCATGCCAATGTGTTCTTAGTGATATTTATTCTGTAAAACCATGCAGTGTTGCAGAGGTGGGAGTAAGTCACACACGTGCAAGGCACAAGTAAGTCTCAAGTCATGAATGTCAAGTCAAAGTGAAGTCGAGTCTTTTTTAATATTTCTCAAGCAATTCTCAAGACTCAAATTTGCGACTTAAGTCTGACTCAAGTCAAGTCGAGTCCCCCATCTCTGAATCATTTAACTCAAGTCCGAGTCAAGTCTCAAGTCATGAATGTCGAGTCTTTTTTTAATATTTGTCAAGCAAGTCTCAAGTCTCAAATTTGCAACTTAAGTCTGACACGAGTCAAGTCATATGACTCGAGTCACCCATCTCTGCAGTGTTGTGACAGCAGTACTACACTGTGCTCTATATTACCTTGAGTCTTAAACCTGCTGGTTTTATGTGTTGAAAGTTTGATGTCTGTGTGTGTGTGTGTGTGTGTGTGTGTGTGTGTGTGATCTGATCTTTACATGGCACTAAATGCTCATTATGAATGTTGCTCACAACCTTGGGGTAACCATGGACAATCAACTGTCCTTTTCCTCTCATGTTGCTAATGTGACTCGCTCATGTCGGTTTCTTCTCTACAACATTTGAAAGATTCGGCATTCATAAACATTCATTTATGTCCACACAGGCTGCTCAGGTACTTGTTCAGTTTCTTGTCATTTCTAGACTGGATTACTGCAATGCACTGCTGGCAGGTCTACCTATGAACGCAATCCGTCCTCTGCAAATGATCCAAAATGCAGCTGCACGGCTTGTTTTCAACCTGCCAAAGTTCTCACATACCACCCCGCTGCTGCGATCCCTCCACTGGCTTCCGGTAGCTGCACGCATCAGATTCAAAACACTGATGCTGGCCTACAAAGCCAAAAATGGACCAGCTCCCTCTTACCTCAAAGCCCTCATCACTCCTCACACTGCACCCCGCACCCTCCGATCTACCAGCACTGCTCGACTGGTTCCACCATCTCTCAGGGTAAGAGGCAAGTATACTACAAGACTCTTCTCTGTACTGGAACCAAGGTGGTGGAATGAACGTCCCCTAGAGGTCCAGACAGCTGAGTCACTTTCTATTTTCAAGCGGCGGTTGAAGACCTACTTATTCAGGAAACACTTCAACTAGCACTTCTTTCCTTATCTTTTGCAGTTAAAAAAAAAAACAACAAAAAAAACCCCCACCTTTGACACCTTTTCATTGTAACTTTGAACAAATGTTTTAAACTCATGGTATCTTAAGTATGTAACTTAGTGATCCAGCATTAATGTATTCAATGTATTCAACACTTATGTACGTCGCTCTGGATAAGGGCGTCTGCCAAATGCTGTAAATGTAAATGTAAATGTAAATGAATGTGGGTCTTCAAGCCTTAACCTCAGTAATAAAATGGTCTGTTTTTTGGTCTGTTTTATAAACATTTTCCATTTTAAGTGCTATGTATTTAAAAATAGAGTCTAAACACACATGTATTTTACAATAATGATTGCATAGTTACAGTAATGAATAACAAAAAAAAATAGATTACTATCTGCTAAAAGATTAATAAAATGAATTGATTTTGAGTATTTTGTGTAATGCAATAAACCTGCAGGCAGTGGATAAAACGTTATTTATAAATGATCAGAGATCTAAAGTTCTGCATCATTCTTCCACTCTCTCTCTCTCTCTCTCTCTCTCTCTCTCTCTCTCGCTCTCTCTAATCGCTCATGACAAATCGGTCTCTGTCTGCAGAACATCATAATCAAATTGTTTCAAAGGTCATTTAACATCGCCCCTCAAGACAAAGTCTAAAACCCAGCCCCCTGAGGCAGCGGCTCCAAACACAATTTATGTGTCAGTGATGAACAGATGAATGAAGTATTTATTCTGAAAATGAACTCTGCATGCTACTTCATCTGCAGATGCTGCCCTTTTACATGCAAGCTTTCCATATCAGGAACATTGTAGCTGCTGGTAACCGATTAAGACAGCATACTGAAATGATCACTGATATTTATGTGACAGAAGGACAAATCAGACAAATTTGTCTGTAATTTCTTCCATACCTTGAAATCAGAGAAGCATTAAATTGGCAGCACAAATATTCTGTCTGAGTAACAACAAATAGTTAGTGACTTTTTAAGGAATTAGATTTATTTTATAATCAGTGGCATTGTTTTTTTTCTTTCTTTACGTTATTGGCACTCTCAGTGGTTATCGTGTTTCAATAGAAAAGCCCAATCAGATTATTTCAAATGAAATTAGCCGATGCCTCCGATGCATCATCTCACCCCAATAAGCTTTATTCTTGAAGCTTTGATTAATCATTTAATTATGTGCATATTGATATTCTGCTCCTTCATACACTAGTGAAAACAAAAACAAATGCACCGATACTCATTTGTAAACCAGGCATCCACTTAAGCATTCAGGGACAAGACACTGCTCCTTGCATATTTATGGAACAGCGCAATTAGTTTATTAGTTATTGTTTTAGATGCTGAGTCATTTTAGTGTCAATTAATGCAACTGACAATTTAAAAGTCTTTTAACTTATGGAAAGTCTATAATTGAATAGTTATGGAAAAATGTTGTATTTTAACAGCCAGATTTACCTCATCCATAGAGCTAATGTTAATTATCTTCATACTTATTTTAGACGTATATTCATTAAATACATTTTCTAGTAACAGCATCAAGGGCCGACTTCTTGTCTTCGTTTCTTTTTAAAGTAATTTTCTATATAAATTTCTCTATAATTGGTACTCTGTCCTTCTATTTACTTTATATTTATGGAAAAAAGATAAAAAAAAAACACATGCTACATCTTGTCATTTGTTAGACTGCCACTGAAGAAAATCAGTGCTGTAGTCTAACAAAGTCTGCAGTCCAGTGGTTTGACACCTTTTCCTCACTGATCTCTCACCCAAGTCCAGACCATGCAAAATGAAGTGAATCACTGTAGAGAAGGAGAGAGAGAGAGAGAGAGAGAGAGAGAGAGAGAGTCCTGAGAGAATGCAGCTTGTTTTCAGTTAATCTTGAGGCATCCCTGAAATGAAAGTGAACAAAAGAAGCCAATTTGTCTGCTTGGCTACAGCTGAAAAAATGTACTTGGCTCACCTGCTTAATCAGACCAAGAGCCAGAAGTGGAGCCTAGAGGAATCACATGAGTTTGCTCTAGACTGGAAAAGATGTGCGGTGAGGCTTACAATCAAGAGTGCTTGAATTCTCGAGTAGCGCTCCTGGGCAAATGATTGGTACTCGTTTCCTGGCACCTGTCACCTCCGCATGCTCCTGGACAGCTCAGTAATTTGCAGCATCGTCAGTCAGCTCAGCATCCTGACCAACAGCCAACTTTCAACATTACCCCTATGCACCCCTATGTACTGTAGCACTTTATACATTATTCAGTTTGTCACTAAAGGGGTTTTCTTTCAGTGCAGAACCCTGAATGAAAAACTTGAAGTGCTGCTAATCCAAAGAACCCTTTGTTGATCTGGAGCCCAATCTTGCCAAAAAATTTTTTTTCTTGTTAATCTACACACAGATAGATGTGTGCAAATGTATGAAAAAGGTAAAACTGTAACATCACATGTACATAATGTGCCTTCCATTTCTCTTGATCGATGCATCTTGACCTTGACTCCAGTCCACCTATAGTAAATTAAATAGATTGGACATGATTTGGAAAGGCACACACCTCTTTATAGAAGCCCTCACAGCTTACAATGCATATCAGAAAAAAAGACTAAGCCACGAGGTCAAAGGAACTGCCTACAGAGCTCAGAGACAGGATTGTTGCATGGCACAGATCTGGGGAAGGCTACAAAAAAAAATTATGCTGCACTGAAAATTTGGAAAAGCACAGCGGCCTCCATAATTCTCAAATGGAAGACGAGGTGCATTACATTTTTAGAATTCTGTTTTCATGTTGTCATTATGTGGTACTGAGTGTAGATTCATGAGGTAAAAAAAAACGAATTTGAAGGATTGTAGTATCAAGCTGCAACATAGCAAAAATGAAAAAAGAGTCTAAATACTTACACTATACAGTATATATATATATGAAATTTGCTTCATAGTTTTTTAGTACAGAAAATTCTGCTATCCCATAGGAATAGCTAGCGACACGAACACCTTTATTATCCATAATGGTTTCTTGGTTTTTCCATTAAAGGTTCCTTGTAGAACCCTGTCATTAACGACACTGTTACGAAGCTAAGAAGCCTATGGGCCTATTATGTATTGTTTTACAGTGTATGATTTGTGTTTGTTTGAATATGTATACATACAAACAATGATAGTGTGAATAATGCCAATTTACTGCTTCATTACTACTTGGTAATTGCCATTAGGAGTCCTAGAAGAGTTAATAATAAATATTTGTTTCCTGGAAATGAAGACGGTTACATTGATACTGCAAGCACAATAAGCAGTTTAAGATAATGAAAAGGCTAAATAAAACAAATGAAGCAAATCAGCTATAAAAAACAAACAAAGCAAATAAAGAATGCATTTTTTAAAGACTCATTTCGGTTAATAATTTACAATTAATCACAATCTTCCGAGTGCCGTTATTTCTGGGAACTGCTCAGCGGTCTAAAGTAATCAATACACTCATTACAACTGAGGAGAAAGTCTTTATAAGAATAAAAATGGAAACGAATTGCATTAATAACACCGAGGAACACCAAGGAAAAACTTCCATGAGAAGTCCTCTTACAAAAGAACACATAATTGTTCAATTAACCGTAGCATCCTAACGAAGCTATATGTTTTACACAAGCAAAGCTAACTGTGGACTTAATAATACCTGTTATTTAGCCTGGTCAGCTTGAGTTTTTGTAAATTTGCAATTGTAAGACCGTACAGCTCTCCAACATCTGAAATGGATATTGATTTTAATCTTAAGCTGGAAAATATTGATTATTACCAGCCTTGCTTTGTCACAGTGAGAAGAGAGAGAGAGAGAAAAAAAATATGAAAGTAAATATGAACTAAAAGTAACTTTGAAGATAAAGAAGCCACCTATGCATTTAATTACCATTATTTCATTAAGACCAATCTTATGAAACGCCTCTGCATATTTGTGTTCAGCAAAAAGATAAGGATTTTTTTGTCATGTATTGACTCTCGACGCCTACTTTGATGGCCAAAATGTACCAATTTTCCATTTCATAAATCTGTTTCTTCAGTTGAAAGAAATTTAATTTGCAACAAAATTGCCTCCGCCACTTATACAACCCTTGTAGACAACTCTCTCTCTCTCTCTCTCTCTCTCTCTCTCCTTCTACTTTGACTCTACTCATTCTACTTCATTTTATTTAATGCTCCAATCTCTACGTCATTTCTGTCTAAGCTAACCATATGCATTTTAAAAGCATTATAGATAGGTGTAAAGTAAATGTCAGACCCTTTATTAATTGTTTTTTCCTTTTACTGACTTTTTTCTATGTCCTACTGTGGATTCTAAATGTCTGTTACCGATTACTAAAAGAAAAAAACAACAACAACAAAACACCAGTAAAGAATATAAAAGAAGTCCCAATAACAGTGCCTTTTCTCCTAATGCCATAGTTCTCATGATAACCACTGAAGCAGAGTCTCAAAACAGATTCTATTATAATGGAAACCTTTCGTTGACTCATTTATACTTGGACACACATTACTCCGTATCCATCCTGTCACTATTAAGTGCAAGATCATGAACACCAGACCTAAGTTCATTTGCGAAGAAGAAATCAAATCAACTTTAAGCTCCTGAGTTCATTCAAGACCGTGCGTATGTTAGTACAGCAATGACTGAGCTTCATTACTGGAAGATTTAACACACACTTTGTTTAGTAGGCACCATATGAATTATTATGAAATCCTTTTTTTTTTGTGAGTTTTGCCTTTTAAGGAGTTTTGTGATGGAAATGTGCTTGAACAATCAAAACTTTTGTAATGTTGGTAGGAATGTTTAGTGTGATGTGACCTACGAAAACAGCAATACTTAATACCTCTGCATGCTGATTGTTCAGTACAAACTATATATCATTTTACCATATCACCACTTTTCACTTGAATATTGTTGATTTAAGCACTTTCACTACTTAAATAGTAGTTGTTACATGACCATGATGCAAACGATGTGGTGCTTTAACATTATGATAATAATCAAAGTCTAGTTAGGGCTACTGCATATTTCTAAACACATAATAAGCATACTAATGACTGAAAATGGTGGGCTTAATGATGGCTCTGTGAATTAGAACACACCTCAGCGTTATCTCTGGAAACCTACTGTAGGATTTCATCACGTAAATACTATGTTACCGACTAAACCTTTACCAGGCTCCGAAAATTACCCTTTTCAGCTTGAATATCCAGGCTTGCGAAAGTGCGAAATGGGAGGAAGGATGTGTGGGAGGATGAGAGAAAGACAGAGAGAAAGAGCATAACCTTGATAAAGAGCAGTGAAAAATAAAAAATAAAAAAGCATGCAAATTACATGCTGTTTAAAAAGAGACCATATGTGCATTCATTTATTAAAACAAATTCCATCCATATGCTCTTTAGTAACGATCATGAACAGTCCATGATTATTCAAACTCAGGCCGTCTTCTACGTCTTCGAAGCTAAACAGCCAGGTGGAATGTTTAAAAGATTAATTACAACTATAAATCCAGCAATTACAAACAATAGCAACTGTGCAGCACTGCGACGGATTGAGATACAGCTGAAACGGTAGGACAACTATTTGAGATATCTAAGTGTATAAGTAAGATTGCATTTATTTACAAGTGAAGAAATACAGTGTGCTTAAAGATATCTAAAGCTTTTGCCAGAGTTTGAACAGCCACACACACACACTCACACACACACACACACACACACGCACACACACACACACATTCATACTAATTCACACAAAAACATATCCCTTACAGAACACAGATCATTTATTTGTTAAATGTTAAATAGATTTTTTTCCAGTCCACACAGATGTTCAAAGATAATTAGCTCAGTCACACCTAAATAGCACCCTTTCCAATTATTCTCTCTGCTCTGTTTTGTACCTTCACACTCTTCTCCGGTTATTTATGATCAGTTAGAAAAAAATGCCTTAAAGGACTGTAAATCAAAAGAAGAACTGGAAGTTGTGTTGTTTGTAACCAGCACCAGTTAATTAGATTAGATTATCCAGCTTTTTTCCTTTCTTTCTCGTCTTTTAAAGCTGCCTTTCGAGCGTGTCTTTTAAAACGATTGCATATCATGCTGTACAAGACGATCTCTTCTTACCTACATCAGATTGAAGATTCTACATTCAGAAAACCTGCCGTTGATCTCATAAACAATGTCAACAGGGTAAACCAGCTTAACACTTTTTAATGCAGAGAAATTCTGCTATGTCGCTACAGAGACACTAATATCAATTGTTTAGACCTTTGACATAGCAACATGTCTTCAATTTACTAAACTCACTAAAAAGAATTGACTGTATTATAGCAGTGATATTGCAAAACAATAGAATAAAGCTGCAGCACGGTTGCGTTGAGCTGTAGTACATGGTTAAAAGCAGGAAGTCACCATTTAAACCATGTTTTCCATGCTGCAAAGTGTCAACATGATAAATCAAGCCTTTACAAACGTGCTATGCTTCTCAGGGCTAATGTTCTCGCGAATTGTTTTCAAATAATTAACGCAGACCAGGCTGTCATGAATAAAACCGTGTATGGTCATCTATAAATTCATTCATAACAAACTAATTATGGAAATGTGTTTATGGAGTATGTCTAGCTCAGCAATACTAGCAGAAGAAAATAAGTTTCATACAGAGAACTGAATCGATCATACTTCAACAAAGCTTATTGTAAACATTTAAACACATTAGGAGTGCAAATTTATCCAACAAGTATTATAAACAATATCCTGACCTCTTCCTCTTTAAGACTAATAACCGTGGCATGATTGTTTATCATTGGCTCTCAGCTGTGAAATATGCAGAAATTAAAGATGATTATCACTTCTATTAAATTAGATGTCAAGCTAAAAAGAAAACAAAGACTCACCTCTTATTTAACATTAATATGTAAATACTGTGAACTTATTGTGAACTCATCTTTTTCCTACTCCTCCTGAACTCAGTGATTTTAACACATGAACATATTAAAACATGTTCTGTTTCTCTTTGTTCGCAGACTTGCGTCGATGTGAACTTTGTGATCTGTAATTTTTTTTTTTTTTGGTAACGGATTTGCAGTTGCAGAGGTGCCAAATATGATACATGGTGAACAGCTCTAGAAACCACACATCTTTTTTAAATCCACCTGTATTTTTGGATAAGATCAAGACAAACACTTTATATTCATGCATGATCTCAAGCAGAAGTTCCATCTGCTTGTCATTCCACAAATATAGTTGTTGTGTTTGTCATGTGATGGTTTTTCCATATGTTGCATCTGCACCTCTCCACACACAGGTTGTTAGCACTTATTTTTGAAGTGTGACATAAAAATTTATTTCTGTCGCTGAGGTGGCATCTTCAAGCTGGTTTTCAATCAGCTTTCCTGCGGATGAACATATTTTCAAAAACGCTAAGCATGTGGACAGTTTTGTCTCCTATCCTGTATGTATACAGCAGGTCACAGAAAGAAATATTTAGCTTTCTCTCCCTTCTCTCTCTCTGGTGTACAACTCTGACATCATAAAATCTTTCCATATTCGGACCATTAGTTTTTATCGGAAGCGGTATAAAGGCATAAATGGGGAAGGGGACAGCTGCAGTGGTTATAGACATGGAAAAATGAGCTATGGAGATTTATCCATTATCTGGTTGTAGAATAGAGTCATTAAACTCCACAATGACTGGTGCTAGGTTTAAAACCCCACCGATTCCTCATGTTTTTGGGCATGACTACCACCTTTTCCCAATTAAGCGCACTCAAAAACATTCTCACTAGTGCTAATGTGTAAAAAATTCACATTTAGTGCATTTGAAGGACTCTATATTAACATTTCACTTGTCAAAAGATTCTATTAATGACGTATCCTGATGCTAGGTCATATAGGTCAAGGATTAATAATACCAGCAGGGGTATGGTGCACAGGTAGATTTTTTTAAACACAGCCAGTGATTCAGGTGCTTGGACAGCTGGGGAGGTTCCTTGTACCATGAGGGATGGTGGGTCTAGTCGAGGATTAAAGGGAGTGTGGAGAAAAGCTGGGTGTGATAAATCTCTAAAGGATGGTGGGTGGGCAAGCACCAGTGTTTTAATTCTGTAGGCAGCTAAGTGAAGGGAATATAGCAATAAGGCAGTGTGGTAGACAATGTGGCATTCTGGGTCAGTTGCAAGGGTTGGTTGATGTATATGTGCAGACTTGACATAACAAGGGACTGAACAGTCATATTCCTGGTGTTCTAAATGAGAAAACTGCATGGTCGATTCAGATTAGCAGTATGAGGTTGGAAGGATAGATCACTATTCAGAACTACCCCAAGGCTGTGTGTAGCAACAGCCATATGATCTGAGAGCTGTGCAGGGTGATCACAAGATCTTGACATAGGGAATGTATCTGTAGGACTATACTGTACATCAGCTTAGTTTTGCTGGGACTTAGTTTTAGCTGATGAGCTGCAAGTCATGATGAGATGTCTAGCATACATGCTGAGACCTGTGCAGAAATATTAGTTCTTCTGAATGAAGAAAGACAAGGATGAGTTGTGTGGCATCAGCATAACTGATTTAAAAACATGTGTGAGGGTATGACTAAGACAGCAGGTATATAGGGAAGGCAACAAAAAAGGACCGAGCATTGAGCCTTGTTTGACACCAGTGGAGAGTCTGAATTGAGCAGATGTGGATTTTGTCCTCAGTAGTTATGATTTATGTGAAAATAAATGATTTCCAGAAGAATTCTTTAATGAATTCAATTGAGTGAGTTGGAAGTCCACAGTGCAATGTTATATATGTGGTGTCCAAATGGTGTACCACTATACAGTAAGTAAGTTCTTGATGTTCTTCATGTTCCCATCATGAAGCCATGGTATCCTCTCCATCTTGAGTCCATTTTATCTTGCTATAATTATTGAGATTGATTCGATTATTTCACTGAAATGAACATTACTTTTGCATACACTTGTTTTATGAACAAATCTGACCATACAGTACATAACTAGAATAAGGGCATTTGTCGAGAACAGCATGTACCTTTTTATTCTAGATATCTTTTTCCTCTCTGTACTCTGAAACACACCAGTGGGAGCACTTAGGGCAGTAATAAAACATTTAAGCCATTTTAAGATATGGTCTTTCATTATGGTTATATAAAGTTCAATATCCTCCAATTCACAATGCTGAAAAGATAGAAAGTGAAAAAAATTGTTTGCTTAGTTCCCAATTACCAATAGCTCTGTATTTTCACTTTATTATATTTTCACTCATTCTCACATCGCACTAAATCAGAATCAGTCACGACTGCAAAAACAATAACCTCTGATTGATATCTAGGCCAAGATCAGAAAAATGAAAACTGGGCCTCAAAAGAGGTTAGTGAAATTGATTGAAATGCAGAGGTACAGCCTCAGCTGGATAATTCTCACTGTCAGCCAGCTCCCCATTTACTCAACATTAACTGCACGATTAGGAACATGTTGGTGCTCTAAGCTCCTCTGCTGACGTACTGTATGTGCACACTACTGCTGGCTGTCTGCTGGAATGGTTTAATTAAAGTAATTAATAGTGAAGAATAAGCTACGGTACGGATAAAGTGTTAAAGCAAGAAAACGCTGCTATTTGTTTAGTCAGTCATGCATAACAATAACGAATAGACTAAAGGACATGCTTTTATAGGACAACAATTAACAAAGAGATGTGTTGATTTTATACTAGAATAAACTAAAGTCTGTTAATCTTCGAACAATTTCCCTATGACTGCAATAGTTTTTCCATATTCCTTCAAGAATGACACATTGTAGGTTTATCCATTTATAGATACATTTAATCCTGTCTATGGAATAAATTTTGTCTTAGCAGCTATAACCGGGGGGGCACGGTGGCTTAGTGGTTAGCACGTTCGCCTCACACCTCCAGGGTTGGGGGTTCGATTCCCGCCTCCGCCTTGTGTGTGGGGAGTTTGCATGTTCTCCCCGTGCCTCGGGGGTTTCCTCCGCAGAATCCGGTTTCCTCCCCCGGTCCAAAGACATGCATGGTAGGTTGATTGGCATCTCTGGAAAATTGTCCGTAGTGTGTGATTGCGTGAGTGAATGAGTGTGTATGTGTGTGTGTGTGCCCTGTGATGGGTTGGCACTCCGTCCAGGGTGTATCCTGCCTTGATGCCCGATGACGCCTGAGATAGGCACAGGCTCCCCGTGACCCGAGGTAGTTCGGATAAGCGGTAGAAAATGTGAAATGTGAGAGCTATAACCAGCTCCCTCTCTCTGTGGAAAACTTCCCTGAGTCAGAAGACATAGTGTTGCTGAACATCCCAAGTCAAACTCTCCTGGTGCACCTCTCATAAAAAATGATAAGCAAGTAGAACTTTCCTTTTATTTTCCCTGATAGTATACATTTAAGGGCTCAGAAAGGGCTAAATAGTTTCTCTCTCTATTCCAGGGTAAAAATCGCTATTTGCACAGCCCATGACGGTCATTAATGGACTGAACCTTGGTGTCTGACAGCTTGGAAATCAATTATTAATGAAAATTGGGGTTTGCTGTTGTTCAAAACATTTTTCTCTTCCATCAGCCTGGTACTCCATTTCAAGAGCTGGTTTGTAATGCATGGACACTGTGTACAGGGCACTTGTAAAGACCAAAGTGGGAGGTGTAAGCAAAAATTTGCTCCCTAGATTAAAAAGAGGAATGAAGAAGAAATAGGAACAGGTGCAGGGCATCCACCAATCACAGCGACGATGTCTCGGAGGATCAGCCTATCAAGTTTGGACTTTCCTTTCATTTTATGCGGTTATGGTTACAGTGAGGGTTGGGCGGACATGAGACTCTCGCTGACAATTTCTTTCATTTGCAATGGTCTCTCTCCACAATAGTTTGGATTTATGGACATGAACGTCATGTGTTGAGACTAAAGGATCTGTGGAGCTGTGATTTCTCTCTACCGTTGCTGTCTCTTGCCAGAACTTAAAATAAATAGTAAAGAGTTTGGATGGTTCTATTTCCCCTACTGTCTACTCTTTTCCTATTCTCCTTCTTTCTGTCTGGTCCCATCTCTCTCTCTCTCTCTCTCTCTCTCTCTCTCTCTCTCTCTCTCTCTCTCTCTCTCTCTCTCTCTCTCTCTCTCCACACTGGGCAGGGTATGACATATCATGTGTTTGAATAGAGCTCGGACATTTTATTATCTCTCTCAGTCACCTCAGTCAGATATCCCTATTCATGTGGGGACATTTGGTCACTACCACCAAAATATAAAACACACACACACACACACACACACACACACACACACACACACACACACACACACACACATTTCAGCCTGTAGATACTCCAGGTATTCTCCTGGTTGTGGATTGGCATGCATCATCAACTCCTATACTTACTTGGATTACGATTCCACAGTTCACCTCTAGAAAAATCTCACAACACTCCCGTCCTTCCTTGTACTGCACATTAATTCCGACTAATCTGAAAGTTTTCAACAGACAATAGAAGAGTGTTTCTTCACTTATTTTAACACCAACGAAGAGTTATTGTGCTGATTGTTCTGACACTGGGATCAGACATCTTAGTCAAATTTAGTCTCTTTCAGTGCCCACTTTAGTGGGAAATAACTAGCAGTGCTGACACTTTTATCCTGTTGTCTGATCTTTTTGTTGTCAATCAAGTGAATGGTGTGGAGAAGGAGAAAAGGAGCAGAAGGTTAATTGGCAAACAAGAAAAGTAGATGTGCGAACTGGTACGTATTTCTAATAGAAATCTTGTTTTAAAAAACAAAACAGAATGGCAGTGAACAATACCGGGTCATGTTAAGTAAATCTGCAATTTACAGACAGTCTAAATTCAGACTTGCTTAAAAGAAGACAAGAAAAAACAGAAGAGTGAGCTTGCTAAATATTGTAGCTATACAGCACCTGAAATTTTGTAGAACGTTCCATGGCTATGGTTAAATTACTTGATAATAAATGAATAAACGGGCGAATAAATAAATAAATAAGTAAATAAGTAAATAAATAAATGGCAGCAGTTAATCAGTAAGAGTAGAATAAATAGGCCTTTCATTCAGCCTCTCTGCTTTTCATATGAGTTATTAGTTATTAAAAATGTCTCCGTACTTCATCTCTGTCTCTCTCTCTTTCTCTCTCTCTCTTTCTCAAATGTCAGCAACTTTTAATTAATTCAGCCTCTTCAGACAGAACACCCTACATAATCTTTTTTTCTGCAACGTCCAAAGCACCCGATGCAGCTTTGAATTTCCGATGTTATACGTCCAATTACTTAAAATATTAAGCCTTTTTAACAGGAATGTTTAGGCACAGAGGAGAAAGATTAAAAAAAAAAAAAAAATGAAAAATAACATGAGATTTTGGTGCCAAATTTAAAGCTTTGATGCTAAAGGGCACACAGGCTTAATAGAGCTTCTGCTATCTTGGATGACATTCTACTCAATTCATCTGTGAATCTATGGAAACATTCATTTTGGAAACTTAGCAGACATAAGTTATTATTATATTATACTGTATGCTTACTCCAAATCAGTATGGTGTGTGCTCAGAACTTGGCTTTACTTTGTTAAATTAATATGACTCATACAGCGATGATATTAGATGGGAGGGATTGAGTCTAATATGCTAATATGCTAATATAGCTTGTAATTAAAACTTATTAGGATTGAGTAATGCATTATATCACTAGGTCTAATCGATGGTCTAATACAAATCAGACACACACACACACACACACACACACACACACACACACACACACACACACACACACACACACACACACAGGCACTAATAATTACATTTGTAAAAGTTGTTATTATTGGATGCCTGAAATGACACTGATGTCTTCTTATCATTGAAAGACAAGAGGACGACTAGGCTCTAGACCCATATGAAAAAGTTTGCTTAGGAAATAACTCCCGAATTTGCGAAAATAACAACGGTTCTTTGTACGGATTTTACACAGCAAAAGTGATTTCTGTAATTGCAACTGGGAATCATTGAAATTATGGCTCCCATCTTCTGATTTCCTGATATTTAAAGGTCTAAATGATTCGACATTACTAATTAAGATACTTGGAGCTTTTTCCAAAACCATGTCTTTAGTGTGCTTACTGCTGAACTGAGGTTTGGGTTTGAATTGTGTGTGTGTGTGTGTGTGTGTGTGTGTGTGTGTGTGTGTGAGAGAGAGAGAGAGAGTCAAGGAAGAGAAGAGCTGAGCCATTTTTATATCTTGCCCTACAGACTCGCTATTCTGTATGTAATTAAATGGAAACCGAGGTGCAGTAGAGAGGAAACGAACATCTTGCCTGCCCTTAATATTCTTTCTTAATATTCTAACAATTCTCTCTTAGACATTTATGAATACAGTTTAACATAATTGCCAGTGGGTGCCACATTGCAAAAAAATTCCCAATCCTGTAATTAAGAAGGATTGCCCATGTCTTTAATATTATTTCAATGATATTAAATACTTATAGGATTATTGTTAGATAGAGAGGGATATTTTACCCATGAGCAATTGATGGGGCTAAACATAATTTAGGCTATGTTTCCATGTAGTACAGTATTTCTCATTCTGTACGTGTGAACAAATAATCCATTATTTTATTTATTTATTTATTTTTAAATACATAAAACAGGTAGATGTGTGGTGGTCTGTTAAAACCTGTTAGATATCACTGTGCCTGAATAAAATGCAACTTCATGTTTGGACACAATGCTATGAGTCACACGAGATGGCAGAAGCAGCAGGTGACAAAAATGGCGTTCTTCAGCAAGAGTGGCAGTGCAATTTGACCATAATGAGCTGTGCCGTTACTCTCAACAGCTGAGTCCACTGCCTTTCATGTCCAAATCAAATAAAAGAGTGTACACGCACACACACACACACACACACACACACAAACAAAATGTTAGTCAAAGACTTGCTTCTGTTTTAAAAACATGCTACATCAGTGTCATTATTAGCAGAGGATAACCCTAATGTACATACAGTTGTAAAGTTCTTGCTAATTTTCTATTCTTGCTAATCACTATTGTTCTTAATAGCCAATACACATTGTTTTTTTCAGTGGAACAATCGGTATATACAGTCAGGTTATTATCTTCCAACTACAAATTGGAAGCACACTGATTAGAAAGATCACCACTTGAGAAGGTTGGTGAAAACTGAGCCTATGGTTGAGGACAATTACCCAAATATATTACGCGTTTTCTCCACCAACTAAAGAATGCTGGAATGAGAGATTCAACCATATACGTAGATGCAAGCCAAGTGTCCACTAATCATTTCCACTCACAATGCTGACAGTTATTTGCCTTTGGGTGAATGAAAAGAAAAAGACCTCTAATAGATGAATTATATACATTTATTTGTAGTCAGCAAGGAGGCAAAGTAAAATACCGTCTCATGTCTTTTAAATGCCTCTAAGAAGATTTCTATGATTACTTTGGGAACCTGGTATTCTTTCTTGGGCTTACAAAGCTACTTTTTCTCTCCTGTAGGAAACATCGGCCCATTTTTCTGAAATAAACCTCCCTGCTGCAAATAATATCTATTTTATTTAGACTGTTTCATCATTAATTTTATAAACACAATGTTTTACACTCAAAACCTGGCTGCTAGAGCCCACAATGTTTAACTTTAGGGTTTATATAGTATGTGTACAGTATGTATGTATTTATAACTTAATTAAATGTCGGTCCTGGTCTAAGGAGGAAAAGCAGTCCGTTTCTAAATGCTATTTAACCTTATGATAGATCATTAGTGGTATAATACGTTGCAACTAAAAGTAGAGAGGTAAGAGCTACAAAGCTTCTCACCTACACACCCTGTCTCTGGCTCATATACCATAGCAACTTATATCACATATCGAAGTAAATGTGCATTTAGAACAAATTTAATGGCAGGAATTGCTAACAAAGCGTCAGCAAGACAACATGGTTACAGTCTTCTCATTCCGTCACTGTCAAACAGACGGTCATTATAGAAAGGTATCTGCCCAGTTCTCTCTGAGCACGATGCTTGGCAGCACACAATTTTAGAAAGTCAAGGCAGAGATGTCGTCACTTCACGTCAAACCTCTTGCCAGATTCGCTCAACCCAGTCATCATTTTTTGCACATACAGTACTGGCAGAATCCTTTTATGCAAGCGCTTGCAGTACTGACGCAAGCACCTAAAGGACACAGATATTTGTTTATCAATATCACTAAAGAGCATATCCTGTTTTCATAGCTTACTTACCCTGACTGAGACTGAGACGGATAAAAAAAAAAAAGCAAGGCTATAAAATTAGCTGTTAATTCGATGGCCATAAAAATGATGAACAGGAAATGAATCATATCAGAAGCAGTGATTGTAGGAACAAACTGAAACAGATTTTATGAGATCATGACATTCCCTTCCAACCCCACCACTACTGAAAATCCAGCTTCTGTTGCAGTAATCAAAATGTAAAATACTATTGATGCTGTAACTGTTGACAAGTTAGACAGATACTAACAAGCACAAAACACTTGGTCAAAACACTGTGCAAAATGCAAGGCTCGAAAAATATAAGACCAGCTGTAAACGGAGGATGTCTTCAAAGAAAAGCTGCACTAGACAATCATTATTTTTTAGCAACACCACCATCAGAAATCTCCAAAAATTCCCAAACGTTATTTTTGGTAACAGCTTGAATCCTGACAAGAATTTAGATGGATCCGGAGCCTATCTTACTGAGGGTGAGATGGGAATACACTCTGGATGGGATCCCAGTCCATTGCAGGGTACTATGTACATTCACATCAAAGATCCTGGAGATATTCCATTTGAAAAAGAGGAAAACATGAACTGAACTGTTACAGACAGTAATCCAGGTTCAGGGTCGACCTGTGAGCCACCCTAAAAGCCACCCTCAACTAATTTGCTAGCTTTAATACGCTAACAATCACAAGAATAATAAATAGGCTTCTGGCACAAGTATTCTCCATTCTTCAAGAACCTTCAGACAATAAGCGCCTCCTTCCTAAACACTGAAATAAAATGAGTTCACTGTATGACTTTTAATAGCATTGGGACTTTCTGAGAAATACAAAGTTTTTCAACAACCCAATGTCTAGATACTCAGCCTTAAATATTTCAAAAAGAAGTTTTCAGCTGCTTGAAATCAGATTTCTAGCAAATAGTAAATGGCTCAATTCTATCAGGCATCATCCATAAGTCTCTGAAGGCCACACTGAGTTTATTTTATTCCCTGATATGTTAGCATAGTTTTTTTCGTGATTGATTTTTTTCTCACGTAATACTGTAATAACCCGTATGGGGTTTTATACCTTCTTAGTTCTGATTAATTGCATTGATCAATATGACATGATATAAGTATATACAAGTCTGTAAAACCTTTATGATGGTAGCTTTTATATTGTAAAAAGATGACTATAATTGAATTTCTTGGGCTGTACAAGCTCTTAATGAGATTGTCAAAAGGATGGAATGCCTAGATTTCCTTTATAGTAAAAAAAAAAGAAAAAAAGAAAAAAAAAGCCTCTATTGCTTTTATAAGAGAAACCCATTCATAACAGCAGCATGTGCACAGGCACCAAAATAAACGCAGGGTGTTTTTACTCTTGGCGGATAAACATCTCAGGAGAGGATTTCACCAGAAGATTTCTTATTCAAATCTTATCTTAGAATAAAATTTTATTTAGCATTGGCGTACGTCTCAAATATTTCGACTCCCTGTTTGTAACCATGACGTAAAAAGCATTTTGCTGTCTTTAGGACGTTATGTGCTGTCTAGATGGATCCTGCTTGTATTCAGGTATGCACAGCTAACTAGATTTTATGACTGACCTAAATGTGGTGGTATTATAAAAGACTAATGAAATAGACTACTCCATCCATCCATATTCTGTACTGCTTATTCTACATAGAGCTGCGGCAAACCTAGAGCCCATCCCATGGGACTCATGGACACAATCACACACACATTACAGACAATTTGTGTATTTGGACTGGAAGGACACCGCAGTAAAGCTAACTGCCAAGCCACCATACTTTTTTTTCTCTAAACTCATATCAGGCTGTGTTAAACATTTCAATAATTTACTTCTTCAAGATTTGGTAAGATTAGGAAAGATAGGACAGGATCATTGTTTTGTAAAATATTAGATCGGTTGTTTTTTAAAATAAAGTAAATCCTCGTATTTTGCCGGAAGACATACAACCTGTAATCAATAGCAAATCTACGTATATCATTTTCCTCTAAAACTGCTAAGGTCTAAAAGGAGAAAGCAAGTTTAATCTAGCACTTCAGCTAACATTCTGGACAAGGAAGACAGTAGATAGAAGTGTGAAGGCATAATTCTTGTTATGATAAGCAGTCTAAGAAACCACACAGACTGCTTTTTTATTGCTGAACAGCTTGCTGGTATAGATGCTATTAAAGATGAAGTTGACATAACTCATCTAAGTCCAGCAATGTTTCCCTTGAGTTTTGAGGACTGAGAACTTTACGTTCTAGACACACTTGCATTTATGGAGCCAATGGTTTAATTAAAACTGCTAGAGGAGCTGAAATTAGCTCTATAAAGAAACAAAAGTTGCTTAGCTAAAATATTTTATGACAGTTCCAAATGCTTATTTGTGCATGGCTATTTAAAAAGTTTAACTTATATGCAGTACAGCTGATTATAAAGTATATGTGATAGATATTTTTATGTTTTATAGGTATAGATAGGTTTTATGAAGCAATTATGCTATAATGATGTTCGAAAAAGGTCAACAAATGCTACATCTCAATTCACCTACTATTTATCCTAAAAAGTTAGTGTCCCAAATTGTAGTATGTTAGAATGAGTATCCTGAAGGTACCTGGATCCTCACATGTGGAGCCACGGACAGCTTTGCAACTTATATTGCTTATAGCTCCTTGGAGGAGTTTTGAGATGCTTCGCTTTGTTGAATTCAAACTGCAAACATGTAGGATTGTGGAAATGTGGGAAAATAAATCAAAGGAAAAGCAAAAAGAAGGGTCGAGCCGTTTAAGTACAATAAGATATAACTGACCGAATCATTTTCACTGCAACTGTCATAAAGCTATTTTATTTCTTACACCTATTACATTTATTAATATGGTATTGTTTGACAGTGGATTGCTTTCATTAATTATTCTGAATGCCATCACCACTCCTACTACTGTCTGATATCTACCCAAAATGCATGAGCGTGTTGCACTTATCGGTTTAATTCTACAGATCATGCAGCGAATTTATTATGCACGTTTCCGCTTTCTCCCATGAAATTAAGTCCTGGCGATGCCACTTCATAGATAAGATGGCACACTGCCATAACTTCTGTTGGAAGTATGGGATTTAGTTAGCACACGGCTACTACATTCTACTCAGTTATCACTGCAAGTTGATTATTTTCACAGGGATCTGATGACAGATCTGAGAAAATGTTATTTTCAGAAAGCTATTTAATATTTCTGGGTCCTTGCTATTTCCTTAGTCTTAGCTCTTCAACTGAAACATGTGTTCAATTTATGGATCGTTAAGTTTTACACAAGTCTATGGAGTCCATGCCAGCTCGAGTACAGTGGGTCATTATAGGACAAGGGGGACAAACCTACAAAAAAAAAGAAAAGGAAATGTCTACTTTTCATTTTCGATTATTCCTGGTATTATATTCTGTTATGGTTTATTAAATCAGGAAAGAATGCACAATAGAAGAATTTATTACTTCCCCACTAGACCCAGCTGCATATACTGTAGGTAATGGTCCAGTATAATAGATCTATGATCCATAAATCACCTGACACATCAAGATGAAAAACTGCTTGTTGAACGAATATAACATATTCATACAAGATCATTATTTTGGATCATTTATGGGTCTGTGTTCTAACATATTGGCTTTCGGCATGAGTCAGGGTATAGTGTCAATACGCATATTTGTTCACATTTGTATTTGTTTGGAACACACTATGAAATATCAACAAAAGTCAGGCCTCATTAATATACTCTGTTGGTGTTAGGAAATGGGCTAAAGTTCACAAATAGACTATAAATGAGAAACTGAAGAAAACAAGGATTGGAAAATCCTGTTTAGACCATTAAAGTGAAAAGGGATTTATTTTCATTCCCAAAATGACGCCAATATTTCCATTGTGCAAATTGTCCATATAGAACCTTACCTCACCCAGATAAACATAACCAAGTGCTTTTAAATTGCTCTTAACCATTCTTCGCTATAATTGAGAAACACCAGATAAGACTCCTTAGCACTTTGGACGGAGGTTGGAACTAGTTTCGATTGAGACTACATAACACTTTGTGGAATATTTGTATGGCTAAATTTGTTCCTGACAAAACACCCCAGTTAACTGCTTCAGAGACCTGACTTGCATATGTCAAAGCACCATACAGTATGACTGGCATTTTAAATCAAAGTTACCTCAGAGTTAAACCCAACCTGACAAGAATCCTAGACTGCCTGGAGACTTTAAGATCACTTAAATCTCATCAGAACAGTCCATACTACAAAACCTCATATACTACGTACATCATGCTAGAATTCTTGACAGTAAAGGAACTGTATCAGTTTCAACACATTTTACAATATTAATTATGTGGGAATTTAGAAGAAGAAGATTTTTCCTGTAGCCCGAATAGACCAGAACCACGATGATCATTTCAAAGAAAGCAATTTCAGAAAATGTTGAATCGTAGCTCTCTGAAGTACTTTTGCATCTTTAAGATGAATCATCAAATACCCAAACAACTGGTGTGTTCAACTGTCGATTTCTGGGGAAGAAAATGGAAAACATAAATAAAGTATAAAAACTTTTATTTCTTAGATTTTTTCTCACGAAGCTGAATGGAAAAGAGAAAAAAATATATTCTTACACTTTTCTCTTTTTCCACTTTTACTAACAAATTTTGTTCACACAGATGTCACCTTTGTTCATATTTGTTTGGTTTGATTATCAGTAAGCTGCAGTTATAGCATTTTCCTCTGGCTCAAAATGACGTTCAGAGCCATTACTGCTAATAACTTTAATGCTGTTATGGTCTATGATTTTTTTCTTTAAATATCTTTGATTATACGCATTAAACATGCCAACACAGCAGGAAGTGAAATCACAGTTGTACAGCTAGCGGCAACCAGCTGTTCTGTCCATTAGCCTTCTCCAAAACTCTGCTCTGGTTCGTGGTATCTTGATAGACACGTGAGGCTGAAAGAAAACAGTTTATAGTGGTCAAACACACTTCCTGCTGTACATGAAATTTCTTTTGCCTGTGGGTAAGAGGATCCTGATTTTTAGTGGAGGAGTCAGGCGTGTATTATCACAAGAAAACATTCAGAAAACATCACTGATGCCATTAACATGAACAGGGGTTCATTTTATAACATGCTTTTCACAGCAGGATGTGTTTTATCTGAAGAAGTTAAACAAAACTGTGTCTGCTTTCTTATTGAGTTTATTGATTAATTAGTCCTGCAATTCATTGGTCCTGGTGCATTATAGGGGTGTAAGAAAATATCCATACACGTGAGTATCACGATATTTTGTTTGCCAATACTGTATCTGTCGCAACGAGACAAAGGCGAGTGAGGATCCAAACGCAGTTCAGTCTTTTATTAATCCAACACAAGAAACGGGCAAACAGACGGGCAGGCAAAACAGGGCAGAACACTGAGCAACACGGGAAACAGGAACATCGACACCAACATACAACAACAACCAACACCAGGGAAGTGAACAAACAGGGTAGATATACTGTAGCAAACAGGAACCAATCACCACTCAGAGACAATCAGTGACTAACACGATACACCTTGGGGGGAGATAGAGTGCAATTAGTGCCCATGGTAACCAATGAGTGGGCGGAGCAAACAATTAACAGCAAGGCAGACAGCAGACAGAAACAGGGCAAAACACAGACAGACTCATTACAGTATCGATTCTCAAAAAAAATAAATCATACAAGCTTCATTTAAGTTTGTTGTTTTGAGTTTATATCCCGACCTGCTAGGCAGACATCCTATCTTTTAACTAGTGACAGGAAATAGTAGAACTCCAATAATACTAATGTTAGTGTAAATATAATATAGTTGCTTGCAATGGAGGATGAAACATTTGTTCACGCACCCGCCTCGGCATACAAAGCCGAAGTGTGGCATCATGTAGGCTTTCGTTACAGACGAGGCACAAAAGAAATTGACAAAAGACATGCGGTGTGTAAAATGTGCAATACCAACGTCAAATATTCGAAGAACACAACAAATCTCAAGCACATAACAAGGCACCATTCTGATGTACCGCTAACAGAACAACAGCAGCAAACGGCTAACATTAAAAAGAGTGGATCCTCTTCAACTCGGTCTGTGGCAAGCTCACATGTCAAAGTTTCCACCAACCTCAAGGAGTGCAACCAAAATAACAGTCGATTCTTTATTTCATTTGCAAATGTATGCGCCCTCTCAGTGTTGAGAACGAATATGTTGAAAACTCTGGAGTCTCGCTACACAGTGCCTTCCCGACAGCACATCACGGACATCGGCTGTGCCCAACTTGTATAAGGAGGTAAAAAGAAGCGTACAAGAACAGGGACTGATTAATCAGATCCCACTGTGTTCTGTTTAAATACTTTTTTGCTACAGTCTGCATATGGTGGTGTGTTTCTCAATGACGGCTTTGATAATATAAGAAATATCCCAATATATCGGCTCGCTTACAGTATCACAATGTATCACACCATATCGTATCGCAACCCCTGTATCGTACCACCATGTTCCTGCCGCTACACATCCCTAGTGCATTACATATGTGCTGTTGTTTTACAGATTTCATTACAGACTTGTTCTAGTCTATAAGTCCCAGTACTTTCATGTTGGTTGTTGTAGCCTGATTTTGGCAAACTGAGATTCATACTCTTTCCTTTGTGCCTGTGTGCATCGTCTATAGCTCATTTTTCCTCATGAACACAAACGAGTTTGGTTTCCATTTCCCATTTCTTTACATACAACACAGATTTTCAGTTATAACCCTGGGACAAGATGCACATTATTGTGTTTTCGGCTGTGATACACTTGAAAACAAACAACTCAAACAAACGTCTCCATTGGTTTGGGCCTACAGCATGGAGGCTTGACTGATTCTATTGTTGTTTTTTTTTAATTTATGAGAAGAACCCATTTAAATCTGGTTCAAGGATATTTCTAGTATAGTCTACTATATCAAGTCTGCAGTGGTTATCCTCTGCATTTCACAATTACATTGTCTACATGTCCTCTTCAGTTCAACTCATTCATTTTACAGATTTCTACAGTTAAGAAACACAAGATAAAATATATAAAATGCATCTATGGATCACATCAATCTCATTGAGGTCTCATGACTTGCTAATAGATCTTAACAAAGCACTGTGCGTTCTGGTTATCGATGTAAATTAGACACTTTGGACATGTCACTATTTCCTGGCAAGGTTTGAACTTTATCACTACGATTTGCAATTCACTTCCTCTGCCAACCCTCTCCTAATGAACTTTACTAATGAGTAATATTCACTATAATTATTCAGCATTAATCAACACATATGAGTGCACTTCCAGAGACATAACTTAGCCTCGCTGCTCTGTTGCGATTGCATATTACTCCTAGAGTATTAAAATTCCTGGACACACACCAATAAAGCACACCGCAACAGTCAGCCATATTCAATTATAACCCGCTGGGAACAAGGATGGAAAGCTTGTCAAAGACAATTGGCAGATGATTGAAGATACCACCTGATTATGAAGAGGCAAGTTATTATTGCCATAACTCACTCCCCATTAGAGGTCCTTGGCTCGACAGGCAGATCATAAACATGAGGATAAACATGTAGTCGTGTGGGAAAACCCTTCACTCGGAGAAATCTTTGACATTTTCTACTTTCCTATTTGCTTTTTTTCTTACTTAACTTAACCAGACGTTATAGGATTTTAAAGAATTTGAAAAAAGTCCTGCTCCATTGGGAGACACCAACACACTCACTGGTGTGATAAATACAATATAAGAACTAAACATGTTGTTTATAAGCAGTATTCACATCAGTCTATCAGTACTGTCACTTTAGGGAAATCTCAGTCACGGCATTTCATGAACACGAGCATTGATTCCCTACAGTGGATGTCTATCAGATATCTAAACCATAAATTTGAGAAGGTCGCTGCTGATGAAGATCTATCATGATCCTTAATCGTTTTTTTCTACATTTATGAATTGGAAGGTATGTTAGACATTGGATAGATGAGAGAAGAAGACAACGTTGAGATCTGTGATATAGTAATGAAGTATAAATAATTGTTGATTTTCTAATACTGTTTATCTGACACCGAGATAAATCATCATGCCGGATCTTCTCCTACCTTTAATGTGCTTTATCACTTTTAAAAATTCAAGGGAAAAACAAACAGAAATGTTTTATGTGGGATAAAGAACCTGGTTGCATAAGTGTGCACACCCGTTAACTAATACTTTGTAAAGGAAAACCTTTTGATGGCAATACAGTTCTCAGCCTTTTTAAGTAAGAGTCTACCAACTTAGAAGATCTTGTTTTGTAAAAATGGTTGAGGTCTATCAAATCGTGAAGGGATCTCTTGAACTCTTGATTCCACTCCACTGGTTTACAACAGCATTTAGATCTGGGATTTGACTGGGACATGACAAAACCTTACAAATGTTCTTCATGTTCTAAAATCATTCTGCTGTTGATTTGTGTTTATTTATGCTTCGTGTTATTATTGTGTTTGCAGGTAGAAATATTCTTGAATTTTCTTGAATTTTCCTGTTTAACAGAGGGCTGCAGACTTAGATTGGGCTTTGGTGTTATTCATGACTCCTTCGATCTTAAGCCTCAGTCCCAGCTGAAGCGAAACAGACACATAGCATGATGCTGCCACCACCATAGTTTACTGGGGCTTTGGGTGATCAACTATGTTGTTTTTGCCCCAATATATCTGTCTTTTAAAATGATCCTAGGGGTTTGTTTGAGAAACTTTTTGTGCCTAGTCACCGTACCCCATTACCCTGACTTGTAAAGACTCAAGATCAGTTATATGCTAAATAGATTTGGATTAGTTTTGAATCTGATGGATTATTTCTGAGCACAGTCACATGCCCCATTATAAAAGAGTGTATGATTTAATTCATTCATTCATTTATTTATCCCTAAAATATTTCTAGCTGGTTTTCTTTGTTGTTGTTGTTTGCTATATCACAGTAAGGGTGTAAAAGATCTGAGCCACACAGAATTCGAGCTGGGCATGTTGATTCAGAGGCATAGAGCGGGTACTGGACCTCTGCCTGACACACCACAATCCTCCTTCTCTTCTCTCCATCTGTCTGAGAAATTGGAGATTTGTATGGAGATCAGTGAGTACTTAGAGGAGATAAAAGAGGAGTGATGTTGCTTTCACACTCACACACACACACACACACACACACACACACACACACACACGCACAGACTGGCTGGACGATTAATAAATGGTCCGCATAACAGAGTGAATCCAAAACAAAAATTTGCCATTACGCTAGCCAACGTCTTCTGGTCCATTATATATGAGAGTCAAGAGTTCTCCCAGTTAACAATTTAATCTTGCCATTTTCAATCCTTTTGACCTGTGAGGACGATTTCTTCAGAGAATGATTAACTCACGCACACAACCCATAGAATTATTATTCAGGTATGAAATATTATTTGTTTCAACAAAACCTACATCAGACTGGTTTGAAGACAGATTTAGGAGAACGGTGCACTCTCTTAGTGCTCTGTGTAGCAGAAAATCATCATCATGTCAATTATAAGACTGGAAATGTGACAATTTTGTTTAATCACATGGATAAAATTGGACACAGAGGACTCAGGTTTGTATAAAAAACTCGGTGAGGCAAGGAAACTCGTTGCTAGGATCTATCGCCATGTTTTCTAATGATTGTTACATTCTCTGGGTAAACTGAGATTGCTCTCTTGTACCTCCCATTTAAAGGGTTGTTCTTCTTCATCATCCCAGTGACACAAAGCTGAGCCATTATGCCATTATGCTATAAACTGATTTGCTGGATCATTTTCTGCAAATCGTTCTGCATTTCTCCAGAAGGATGCAAGGTTTCAAGAGAAACAAATCTCTCTTCTCATTCCAGCATCATATAGTAGACAAATACAGTATACATATCTACTTAGAGTATATACAGTACAGTATAGAGTAACACTGAATGAATTAAGAGGATAAACATTCCCTGTCTGCAATTAAAACCTGATTTTCTCTTAGATTAGAAATCGCTGTGCTAAATCTACACCCCATGGATGGAACATGGCCTCTCTAATTGTCCTGCACAACACTGAACGTAAAGCAATTAGCCTTATTAAAGTGGATCGTAGACAAGTGGGTGTGTATTAGGATCATTAATGCCAAAATGGGACTATTTTCTTGTTAATAGTTTAATGTATAGCGTTTATACAAGTATTTATCAACAGCAAATTTATATAGCCAAGTAGAGTAAAAGACATTTCAGGTGTGATTATGCAAGTGATATGATTTCGGTGAAATTCAACATGTTACGCCCATGAATGAAATGACCCAAAGCATGATAATAAACAGATGATCACTTACAAGACTTCAGAGAAATTATGTAGATCAATCACGTAAAAAGAAATAATGCTTTATATTGACACTGTAAATGTCAAAAGTCTGAAACTATTAAATTGCACTTGTGAATCGAGTGAATCTATGAATCAGAATCAGCACACTTGTTATCTATAACCCAACAACCCGCACAAACGCAAGCCAACACACAAGGAAGCGAAAATTTATCATTATATAAAATCATTATTTTATCAAATCATCCATGCTTTCCTATAATGCATGCTTTTAATTTTCCAGCCTTTCCTCCATACGAGAGCAGCCTGTGTTCTGAAAGCTTGGCTATTAACAGACACGAACAGACATAATAAAGTGGTTTGTTGAGACGTGCTGCTGTGTTTAAGAGAATAATGAAGCTGGCTCTTGTGAGCTACATGGTTTTTGCTTCATTTCCGTAGCGGATGATAAACCGAAAAACTCTTTAACGGGTAATATCTGCTGCTCTTGTTATACCAGTTGGAGAAAGGAGGCTATTTCTGGTCATCCTACGAGTCATGGTACGTCAGTCGTGATATGAACATCTTGATGAATAATCTTGCTCTGAGAGACGGCAGGATTTTTACTTAAGATGTTTTTATTATTGTGAGGCAAACATGCTATCCCCTAAGTCACCAATGCCCCCACCAAGGGTTTTTGGGTACTGGACATGAGGCAGCAGAACATCTGCAGTCCACACACATTCACACACACATTCTCACCCAGTCAGCCCTTTGCACTGCGTTGTGAGCCACCAAAACAAAATCTTTCTGCCAGAGAGGTTTCAATGACTCAAGGTAAATCAAACCAAATGCACCTTTGACTACTGAAGTGCTCCATAGTGACACATTTACTGCAACTGGAAGCCTGCAGGACAGAACAGGTTGTATACCCCTTGTCGGCACTTGCCTTTCATGGCACAGTAATTAAATCAGACCAATTTCACTGTTTATGCGTTCCTGAGCTACATTATTTAGAAGACATTGTTATGCATGATCACAATTTTGTTGAGACAATAAGAGCTCACATGTTTGCCATTACGGGAAAACAGCATCACTCCAGCCGTACACCATCTATTATTAATTTATTCCCCTTCATTCATTCCCCGTTTTCAGTAGAATGCTGCATTTGCGTTTTGTTCCACACAACAAGCTAATGCATTTTTAATGCTGGAATATAGCATATGGAATAACTCGTTTTGGCACATTCTGTCACAGAGATTAATGATAACTAAGTCTGTAATCATAGTAATTACCTTACCACCTACTGCTAAGACCACAGATCTTTTGTTTTTTTCTCATTCCACCTGATTTCTGTCTTAGACAACTGGTAGACACAAAAATATTGAAACACTTCAATCCACGTTAAGCAATTTACTTAATATCTCTACAGGATACAAATTATTCACTTATGACAACTAATTATATTAAACCAGAAGAGATATTTTGTTCATGGCTTGTTCATAATGAGCAAAGTTTATAGCATTGAATAAAAGAACAACAATTAGGAAAGCAATTATTGTTTTTTTTTTTTTTTTTTTTTTTTAATAATACATGAATTTTGGATTTTCTTTTTGTGAAGTGTGTAAAAAGGTTCAGAAAAGGTTAAATAGAAATAATGAACCAAACAAAGTGTCAGGTATGTGAGGGTTGTGTTATTAAAATACTGTTAGACATGAAACCATAATTAAATTCTCAAAACGAAATACTCTGTTTCTGTAAAAAAGCGTGGCTTGAAATGAGTTTCCTGAAAGCATAATAAAACGAAAATAACTTCAGTAAGCAGTGCTCAAGGACTTCACCCTTGCAGGACCTGTCAATCATCATCATCAGTGTCCTCACAGTACATCCAGAGCACAAAGCTGCCATAGGAAAGCTGCCATGACTGTTTCTTACTTCAGAATCTGTTCAACTTTTTATACAATGTCTAGTTATTTATCGACTTCACTACAACAACGCTATAGTTGCTGGTCTAAATTCAAATGCAGTATTTCCTGTAAAGGGCATTCAGAACACTGCCGCTCTCCTGCTTCGTCACTTGACAAAGTTCTCTCATGTGACCCCATATTGAAGCCACTTTCCTGGCTTTTTGTCTTTGCCTTCCAGACCTCAACGGCCTCTTCGTCGTGTTATCTGTGCACCGTGGATCAAAACTCCAGAACTCCACACCAACTCAGGTCTTCAATCTCTGGAATGTCATTCTCTCAAAGCTTTTACTGGGCCTTAAGTGGGTGGAATAAGTTTCCACCCGCACACCACCTTGCCTTTATTACTTTCACTAAATAACTAAAGACCCTCTTCTTCCGATGACGCTTTCAATTACTCTCAACTTACTTTGCATTGATCATCCTTTTAGATTCTGTTTTGGCTGTTTTATTTGAGCAACTAATACCAAAGTACCTTTCTATCTTTTTATTAAGAAGACATTATTTGCAGCCCATAATTCATCTATAATTCTAATTGTGCTTGTCGTTTTCTGTACGTTAGAAAAGTAATTATTCCTTGTAAACATTTTTATAAACTCTAATAATACCACATAAAGCTTTATTAATGAGCTTATTATTGATCATTTCTTAAATTCAAGTCATGTAGTAATGCAGGTGTCAATAGTCAGGTGACAAAAATCCTGTTTTCCTTAATAAAAAGCATTTGGAGATCATGAGTTCAAATCCCAGTGACGCCACAGTTGAGAGAACACAAGAGTTACTCTCTCTTCTGTCAATCACAGTGACATTGACCAACATGAGCTTACGTACTGTATGGAGAGGATGGTTGATAGTGCTTTCCCTCTGAGGGTCATAAGCTAGATAGAAAAATGTACTACTTCTGATGCAGCATGAGCAGCAGTTAGAAAAGATGAATTTGGCTGGTTTCACATCACAATCTTATCTCCAAAGGGGCCAGTGTGGCTCCAGGCTCTAATTACAGTCAAATTGGAGGTACACTTGATAGTTGGTTTGAGACCAAGTTGAATTGATTAAACAAGCAAAATCAGGTGTGGCTTCTTGCATGGAATGAAATCCTGTGGCCCCACCAGCTTTTTATGGAGATTGAAGACCCATGACTTAGAGGAAGCAAATATTAAGCTGTGAAACTACATAAAAAAGGGCAATATTTTAACTCATCAACTTGGCGTAATCTTCTCAACTACTGTACCAGTTCTTTCCAGAGTGAATTCTCAAGCTGATGCCAAGTGTGAAGAGTATAAAGAACCCCACCTATTTGTTTATTATTATTATTATTATTATTATTATTATTATTATTATTTTATAGCAGTATTGGCTTTAGATCAATTAATATACAAAGACAGTACTTGATTCTACTGACTAGCTCTCGAACTCTTTGAACTAAAATTCCCTTCTTTTTCGAGAAGGTAATCATCAACATTTTGGATAGCTTGCTGCTAAGCTACACATTATTGTCCACTGTAGTTGCTGTGCTGCAGTTTCACCCCAACATGTTACATGAATGTTTGAAGCTCACTGTCAGGGACCAGTAACAATAGCCACTCAGGCTGTAACTGTGCAAGTGCCATCAACGCAGCTTGTTATGAGCTATATGTGCTCTAACAGCACAAACAAAAGACATGCTTTCATGGAGGCATCTATTTTTTTTTTCACTTCACGTGGCGAAAATCCCGAGGTTTGAAAAAGAAAGGAAACCACGAATGCAGCACTAGTCTTCCATTTCCCATGTTGGCATCTATCATTTAACAGGGGAGACTTAGCTAGTGTGTGGGAATTGGCAAGACAAATTAGGTTAGGGAGAAATCTAAGAAGTCTAATACAAGCTCCCCCACCAACCCCCCCACCGCCTTCCACAAGCGACCTCGTCCCGAATACTTTGATCTACTTTGCTGCAGCAGTGTTTTTTTTTTTATTTATTTTGGTTCATTAAATATAACGTCCTAATCTGGTCCACTAGTTCCATGATCCCTGGTATCAAATCTTTGTATTTTTTTATTACAGATATCCACCATCTATTCCACCATCACTTCTGCATATTGATGCATCACTCCTGAATTTATCCAGGTAATGCTACAATTCAGGACCAGTATTTCTGTAAAACTTCAGCCTTTTTCTTTTTTTTTTTGATCATGATGTGATGTGTCATTTGGAGAGGATCCAGTGGAGCTTAGCCAATGTGGCCTCTTTGGCTTTCCATATCCCTCTTGCCCATGTGCGCTCGTTAGTAGGAGGGGTGTCTTGGTGATGCTGAGTTGTACAGAGACCTGCAGTCGGGGCGCAAGACGAGCCAGGACGCGATACTCTTTCCATCTCTTTCACATCCTTTAACAGAGGAATTACCGGCGATTTAAGAGGAACAGGTTGAATCGGGGCCGAAAATGAAAGTCGGCTTTGTTCTTCCTCTGGCGTGCGCTTTAGTCCTGAAAAGCTCACTGGTAAGAATGGATGTAATCAGACAGTAGTGAAGTTCAGGTGCGCTCCAGCACTGCAACCCAGACCCTCCTCATGGAGTGCTGATGGGCCCCTGTGTTTATTAGAGTGCAAGTTTGTTGTCATCCAGTGTACTTTCTCCCTGTATAAGTGACAGACAGTATTTGATTGCTCCTGCTTTTCAAAATATTCCTAATAATTAATTAATATTAATAATATGCATAGTATGAATAATATATAAAGAATACGATTAATACCATTAATAATTATTAATCGCAATTCATTCCTAATATTGATAATATGATAAATGATATGAATTAATTAATCAATATTGTACAATATTATACAAACACAAGACAGAAGTAGAGGATGCTGTAATGCACGCTCTTGTCAACAAAGGTGTTCTGGATTAAAGACTTTTTCTTATGTTTGCATTTGTACTCAACTTTTTACACTCGAACAGAGAAATCACACTCTTATATTTCTATGTACATTTGTGACAGATTGATTAAATGAGAAATGCACGGTATGGGAAAAAAAGTTTGTAGACATATATAAGAAGTCTTATATACACACATATAAGACACATAAGAATCTTCATATTGAAATTGTTTGCATCGACAAACCATGACACAGGACTGGACAACAAAATGTGTTTAGCACTTTCCCAGTTTGCGGTGTAATATACTAGTATCTGAAGCATATAAGTTGGAGTCATGTAATCGGTCTATTATCCGTTTTGTGTGCAGCCACATTGCAAAATCCAGTGGACATCCTTCCCAGAATTAACATTACATAACCTTTAACACTACATAACAATCTTTGTTGTTAATAAAGCAGTCATTGACTTCCAGAGGTCTAGAACTCAAAGAAAATTACAGGTTATGGGCTTCTTCTTTGGTGATGCTCTGGCAGGTCTTTACTCAGCTGTCTTTAGTTTTTGCTAGTTTTTGAGGCTGGTTGCTTTCAGTTTTGAGTGAAATGCATGCCTAATCCAGTCTTTGTCTCAAAAATGGCTTCGACGGTAACTTATTGTCCGTCTGCACTGTGGAGCACATACAGTATATGATAATATAACCTGCTGCTTTTTTGTTAGTGCTTATGTCATCAATACAATTGCATTTTATCTTATGGTTTCATTACATTCTCATTATCCTCATTACATTCTCCACAGACAATTATATTTTACGATATAATAATAAATATATAATCATCATGCCATTATTAAAAGTTCACTTATTGTACTTTTACAACATTGAATCTGAAAATGAAAATGAATGACATATTGAAGCAAGGCCTCTTTTTGGTGTATTGAAAGTGCTTCATATTGAAATTGTTTGCATCGACAGACACAGGACTGGACAACAAAATGTGTTTAGCACTTTCCTAGTGTGCGGTGTAGTCTAAAATCCACTCTGTGAAGTGTTTTCCCAAGGGCGTGTATGTGACTAACGTTGCTGCCGGATAGTGGACTATGTAAAAGACCTGTGCTTTCAAATCTGTTTCTAAATATTGAGAATTTCACATGAAAATCTTTTGTTTTTTTTCCTCCAGGACACTGCCGGAAGTCTGAATGTGGATGCATGTAGACTCGGATTCACCCAGAACTTCTACACTGTGTTTATCTCACGGGAGCAGCTGCAGGGTCACACCATTGTCAAACGTAAGAGCCGGCAGTGCATTTAACGAATCAGCCTCGCTTGTGTGGGTGTTGTTTGGTTTTGCCCACAAAGCAACAGGTCTTTTTTTTTTTTTTTCTTTTTCTTCTTTTTTGCATTCTGTACCTTTTTTCCCCTCTCTCCTCTTCACTTCAAGCTATTATTCAGTCTTTCTCACCACATGCACCACACAATATGTATGCGGTGTTCGTAAACAGAGCCATGCTTCTCGAAGACGGCAAAAAATCTCTGCTGATGATTCCTCCTCTTGCTTATGAGACTTGTGTGTTTATTTCAGTACTAACCACCTGACAAGCCAATATTGTATCTGTATACTAAGAATTATTCTGCTCTAACCAAGAAGAGCCTGTATTGTCTACTGATTGCAACAAATATGTGTATTATTCTACTTTTATTAGATTATCGCAACAAACGATGCTCCATAAAAAGTCTAATCCACATTAAATGAGCAGTTGAGCAGCGTGGCTGTCTATAGTCGTGAAAATAAAATCTTCTGTTTATCTCCTGCTGTGTATATTTGCTGGTGAATTCCCCTCTTTTTCTCTTCTTTCCCTCCTCCACCGTGTTATGAGGGTAATGCAGTCTATTCGCTATTATTCTGCTTTCTTTTCACTAAGACTCCAGCATTCCATTTATTTGCCCCATCTCTTTTTAGTAACTCTGTTTTCATTGTGTGTGCTGATGCGTGTTGTCCCAGTAACACTGGAATACGCTTTAGCGTGCAGATTTGCTATGCTGGAGGGGAAAAAAAAAAACAACAACAGAGAGGAACTGCAACGGCATATGCAAAACTGCCCAAGCTAATTGTATTGTCTGCATTGCGATGGAATCAGTCGATATCTTGGGTATAGAAATAGAGAGTGCTCAAATGAAAAATGACTGTTATTAGTGCAATCAGCAGCATGTCAGGCTCTGTGGTTATGCCTGAAAAGCTTCTAACTCGGCTTGCTGTGATGCAGCGCCAGACTTTGTTATGGAAATCTTTGTAAAACTGTTTACCCTATTTTTCAGGCCGGGTTTATCTGTTGAAATCAGAGGTTCCAGATCCACTGCTTTGGCATATTTAGCTGTTCAGGAAATAGGTTGGCTGCGTGGGGAGTAGGGAAAGTTTGAGAATTTGGTACTTTAGTGGATTCCCAGGACTGGTGTAGAAATATTTAATATTTAAGGAAACAATATTAGGTCATTTGTGAAGTTGTTCTTATTTGTGAGGATATATACTGCATATATATGTGTGTGACTAAAATTATGGGGCATGTGGTAGCCTAGTGGTTAACGTGTTGGGCTACCAATCGGAAGGTTGTGTGTTCAATCCCAGGTCCACCAAGCTGCCACTGTTGGGCCTCTGAGCAAGGCCCTTAACCCTCAATTGCTCAGCTGTATAAAAATGAGATAATGTAAGTCGCTCTGGATAAGGGCGCCTGCCAAATGATGTAAATGTACTAAAAATACATGTGACTAAAGAAACATATAAAATATAAATACCGATTCTGGGGATGAAAACATAATGTGCAATAAACAAATGCAAATTTTTGAATAGTTTTGATTCTAATTTTTTTTCTAGAAAGATGTTAAAGCTGAGAATTGGGACTGGGATCCTGTGGGATGCGCATAACTTTTTACATTTTTTATCTTCATGTGAAGCTTGTGGATGTGAGCGAGCAATAAGATGTGAATCTTGCAGGACAAAGATAATTCATAAATGTGAACATGATGTATTCAGGATTTTTTTTTTTTGAAGATTTACGCAGTTTTGCACAGGAAATGTGGTAAATGTAAAAGTAAATGTGGAAGCCCAGCATCCTCTTTGCTGAGAGTGTTGAATGGCTCATCAGTCGATTTCTTTTGCTCAGAGCAATTTTAGTTCATCTCTGCCTGCAACTAGCCCCACTTTCGCAATAATAGCATCCTTGCGCACACTCGGCTCCTTTCTACTCTACATCTCGACAAGAAATTGGTGACAGGTCTGGCATTTTCCAACCATCTATGAGCTGAATAATGACATGTCATTATCACTCACGCCACAATATAGTACATTTTTACTTCCTTTGAGCTTTTTCACATGTAATTGTGATAATAGGTTGCGTACACAATAGGCATAAAAGCACTTTTTTTCACAGGGAAGTTGTTCACCATTTGGACGGGCGATTGGAACGGAGTGATCAATATGCCTGTTTGATTTGCTGTTGTTTTTGGTTCATTTGACTTGGTGGGATTTATTCCACGCAGTCATCGAGATGGATATTGGCATATGTGCTGCGGAGCATATCAAAAAAAAATTTTTTTATTCCGTTTAAGTTGCCAATAATACATTTCTTGAACTAGCTGTCATGATCTCTCAAACTATTCTCAGTGCAAAGCAAAGGATTCTTTTAAAGTGTACATTATAACATTCAGATTTTTGGTAACAGTCTTTCAAAGGTGATAATTTCGCAGGTACAGTTGTAATAGAGAAAAAGGATGATGACTGGGACTGAGTTAACAACAGTGCATTATTACCCAGAACCGTCTGGGTGGAGAGGAGGAGTTTGGCTCTGCAAGTTGAAATGGTGTGGAATAATAAAAATAAGCAATCTTACAGTCTTTGGAATTGCATATTTCTTCTTTCTCTCCTGTCACACCTTTGAAAAACATACAGCTTGTTAAATTGGTGAATACTGTTGTGAAACACGTGTATGTTAATTTTACCTTAGGTTGAACTTTCGAGTTCTATAACAAATATTTTCTTCATTTCGCTTATACAAATTTGTCCGAATGGATCATTTCCTTTAGAGTCCCATTATAATCTTGAGTATTATATTGTATTATACAATATGTTGGTAATTGTATCATACCAAAATGTTGAAAGTTGCTGGACTTTTAGCGAAAGCAGGAAGCCAGCTTTCTGAACTGATTTACAATTGAAATGAACTTGAACTTCAACTGAAGACCAGCCTGCAGCAGGCTTTTTTTTTTTTTTTTTTTTTTTTGCAGTTCACATTTAAATAAATCTAATATAGTCAGTCTATTCTTCTTCCTGTCTTTCATGAAGGCTCTAGCTTTCTATTTATTTGCCCCAATTTCTTTTCAGCGCTATGCTTCCATTGTGCAGGTTGTCACAGTAACACTGCTATGAGATTTGTCTTGTAGCTTTTCTTAGTCGGTATGCCAGAGAAGAGCCAGAATTTGAGTCTAAACAAATTCTCAGCGCAAGATTTTAACCTCCATTAGGGAACTGTGCATCAGGAATAAATTTCAGTCAACTGGACGTTTATTATAAACTTACATACGTGGCAGCCTGGGAAACCCTTTCACAAGTTTTCTTCTATACACAGTTCTGAAACCTGCAACCTTTCCTGAAGCTCTGGCTTTTTAGATCTGAATATCTTCAGCAGTTAAAAAAGGGGAGGGAGCTGAATTTTAAAATTTGATTCTTCAGGATCATTTTGAGAGATGACAGTAAGGTGGCCTATGTCTTTTGTTTCTGTTTGAGTCCTATGTTGATAAGGTTGTCTATGTATAAACCTGCTGTTTTCACACTTGTGGCCTGCCTTTCATAGTGTTCACAATGCAAATAAAAAAAGGAAATAAAAACACTTTTTGTGTCGCATTGATGAAACGTGTATGTTGAGCTGCTAGGCCATGTTATGGGCATGTTATTGGCCAACGTTGATTTTAAGCCACAATGCAGACGGCCAGGTCTAGAAAAGAATGATCCAAACTCACTTATGACGTACACCAAAAGTCTAATGATTTTTGGCAGATATGGACACCTCTCTGGTGCCACATTAACAACCTCTCTTGATCTTCTGTGTTACAGTGTACAGTACATTTTGTTTGCCTGAATGTGCTATCTTTTTCACCTGATCGTCCATTTTTGATTGTTTTTTATTGTATACTTGAGACTGTATCGGTATGTTTATGTACATCAGAGTAACCGAGCAATAAAAAAAAAAAAAAAAAAAAAAAAGGAAAAGGATGAGTTGTGAAAAAAAAGAAAAGGATGAGTTGTGAAATGAAAAGTAGGATCTGTTAGAAGGATCTTCTAAAAGAAAAAAGGTTACGCGTTTTAGACGTTGCTTTATTAATACGCTCTTTTTCATGACATTCACTTTTCAATTTCTTGTAAGTTAGCATCTTTCCCAATAAAGATGCTCACATGGACCAGGCCTTTTTTCTGGTTATTAGTCTATAAAAGGATTTTTTCTTCCCAAGCATATATATATCCATTAAGTCAGTAACATGCACCGATCTTCAGGGGTCTACTAGACTGTGTTTCCTCTAGTAATAAATATGTATTAAGTCCTGCTTATTCTATAGCACTGTTATTCTAAATATTTTGTTCTTCTCTGATAGGTCAGAAGGATGACTGATTTTCAATAAAAGCAGCTCTGACAGTAGTTCTAGCTACGAGCCAAATCAGAAGTTCACATTATTGCAACTCGTTCTAAAGCCTAGAGTGTTTTCTAGTAACAATTGTGCAGGGACCTACGGACAGGAACACTCCACATGAATGGATTATATAAATTATATACATTTTGGCTTAATGAGAGGAAAAGAAAAGCCAGTGAGAGAAACACTGTTTATAACTGTAACTTGTGCAAACATTATAAAATATATTTTAAGAAATTAGAAATTGTTAAGTCTAGTAAACGAGGAACACTTTGTCATGGTCATGCTGTAATTGGAAAATAATCAGCTTTGTGGTGGCCTGTACGGTACAACACCACCCTGTCATTGGTTATTTTCCGATGACACAATCCCTGTCACATTTTATTCAAGGATTTCAGGGAACTTGAGATTCGATCAAGTTCATTCGGGAGACTGAAGCCTGAGAAGGAGGAATTTGATGCAATGCTCTCCTCCAGATAAATGCTAATATTGTGAAAGTCGTTTTACATGCAGGTTAATGGTCATGTAGGCACTGAATGACTATATATTTATGGATGCTATTTATATAGCAACCTAAATAGATTTTTAAAAAAAAAAATCCCCTCTTTGAAGATACTGTACTGTATACTGTATGCTACTCTGCAGCAATGCAGTTGGAAATACAAACTTCGCACTGTGAGGAAAATATAGTAAATAGAACAACCCAATATTTTAAGACTGCAACAAGTCCAAAACGGAAATCAGTATCCACAATAAGCTTATCTTGCTATCATTCTGTGAGCGAATCTCTCGCTCTCGAATCTCGCTCTCAACCGTAACCACGTTTCATCAGACCACAGCCTTGTGTCATAGCCGAATTCATGTTTGAGCTTATTTTCTTGACTGAAGTTGATGTCTCTACTATAACTTTGAGGAAACGAAGATTTAACATGAACATTTACCTGGAAGAAACCATGGTTCTTTTTGCTATTTGCTATGGACTTGCTATAGTGGCTTGCTATGGACGTCACACGTATCTCTAAACAGTGGATACTTTCTCTTTGTAAACTTGTAACTTTCACTAAGTTGTACCACGCTCATGTCCTTTTCTGAAACCCAACCAAGAAGGCTGTGGTTCAACTCAAGACCTCTTCATTTATTTCTTTGAGGAATATAAAATATTAAACACTATAAGACCAAAAGTTTCAGGACTTCCATGTGCTGAGTGAATATACTGTTCCAGATTATATTAAACCCCACTCCTGTTGGAAGGCTTACCTCTAGATTTTGGAGCGTGGCTGTGGGGATTTGTGTTCAGTCAGCCATAAGAGCATTAGCGCGATCAGGCACTGATGTTGGATGAGGAGGTCTGGGGTGCAGTCTATAGTACCAGTTCATATTTTACTTCATCTATTTTTCTGTCAGTGTATTTCTGACCGATGAATAAAAGTTGTATGTGTATGTTTTATGTGTATCTTCCCTTTGCAAATATTATTTTTGCTTCACCAAACCAAATAGCAGATGAACTAAAAAGAGGATACGGGAAAATGAAAGAAAGGTTGGCAATGTGTTTGAAGCACGTAACCTTCTTTTACCCTTCTGTGTGCTGCTCTTTATTAGCATGTCTGCCACTCTTTATCTGCTGTCTTATTTACTCAGCTTTATATCCACACGCTATTTATTGGGAAGGCGAAACGGGGTGTTGTGGGAAAGAGGTTTTTTTTGTTGTATTTTTAGCCTTTTTAGAGGACATACACACACATACACGAACTTTTGGTACAGAAGAACTGAATATGTAAAAATCCTGCTGCTTTTTACCCTGATTGGTGGCCGAGGGAAAACAGAGAAGCGGCGATTATTTCAAATAGAGAGTTTAAAGGATTACAGCTATAGTACTTAGCAGTAAATACGCTAAGTGTCTGCCTCAATAGCCTTTTTCCATACAGAGTAGTAAGTTCGGACTCTTTCTCACAAGCTTTTTGCTTTCCGCAATGTATTTTAACTGTTTGATCGAGTGGACCTGCCTATGAAAATGTATCGATCCTCCCTGATCCCCTTCTACTGACAGTAAACATCACTCATCTGCTTTATCTTTTTGTCTGCTATGAACATTTATTATGTTTTTTTTTTTTTTTTTATTTCTTCACTGAAGCTTTAAATGATGAACTATATTTTAAGCTCATTATTGACTTCCTGCCGACCAGACTGATGGCCGCATTCTCAAAATATTGAAATACTGTATGTTCTTTGGGAGAAATGTCAGATCCTCGGGAACACTGTGGATCCTTTATATAAAACCTTTCATGCAATTATCCAAACGGCCAACCATGTGTCAGCAGCGCAGTGCAAAACAAATCACGCAGATACAAGAGCTTCAGTTTAATGTTCACATCAAACTTGAGTTTTTCACTGTGACTGTGGCATGGTGGAGTTGTTGGTGCCAGTTTGAGTGTTTCAGAAGCGTTTCAGTCTCTAATGTGCACCCAGAACACGTTACACAAGAATACGTTAATTGGCTCTGCTACAGTGCTCAGTTCTCTGGTGGTGAACCTTAGCCAGTGAATCATGAGTATTTATTTTAGTCTGTTGCCAAAGGATTCTATTCTATAGGACATGTAGCCATACAGTTAGCTGAAAATTATTTTGAGAAGTTTCTCAAACTTGATTTTTTTTTTTTTGTAAATGATTACAAGGCCAAAACTTTAACCACAGAGACACCATGGTTATCCAGAGCAACATACAAAAGTGCTTTTAAGTCTCTATCAATAAATACATTAACACCGTTCACTAGGTTACGGACTTTGGCTAGCATCAGCCTAAACCTTTTTTGTTTTTACGTACACATAACAAACAAGGAAAAAATTGCTAGAGGTAGGTCTTCACCCGTCTTCACGTGTTCTTACATCTAGGTGATGTTCATTTCACTACCTTGGTGCCAGAACAGAAAAGAGTCTTGCTGTATACCTCTCTCTTACCATGAGAAATGGTGGACCATTCGAGCAGTGCTGGTAGATCTGAGGAAGCGAGGTGCAGTGGTGGAGTCATAAGAGGTCAGAGGGAGCTGGTCCATTTTTGGCCAGTGGAGGGAGTGAAGCAGTAGGGTGGCATGTGAGAATATAGGCAGGATGAAAACAAGTTGTGTAGCTGCATTTTTAGGATAAAGGATAGTTGAGTTTTCATAGTTAACCCAAGGTTGCAAGCTGTGACCGAAGGGAAGATCAGATATTGCAATATCCTTGCCTGGGATTGTATCACCTGGGATGATCAGCAGTTCATTTTTGCTGGGATTGAGTTTCAACTGACGAGCTGTCATTGACGATGATATGTCCGCCAGACATGCTAAAATCCGAGCAGAAGCCGTGGTATCTGAGGGCAGGAAGGAGAATATGAGTTGAGTGCCATCAGCGTAGCAGTGGCAAGAGAACCCATGTGAGGAAATAACTTCACCAAGAAAGTGAGTATACAGAGAGAAAAGGAGAGGACCAAGAACTGAGGCCTGTGGGACACCAATGGAGAGTCTGTGTGGAGCAGATGTCACTTCCCTCCATGTTACCTGATATAAGTGAACTCTCAGGTAGGAAGCAAACCATTCCCAAGCTGATCTGCCAATTCCAAGACTCCTGAAGGTGGACATGAGAGTCTTGTGGTTGACTGTGTCACGCCACTGAAAGGTCGAGGAGGATGAAGACAGATGACAGCTTGGCTGATTTAGGAGCATGTAGTGTCTCACAGACAGCCAAAAGGGCTGTCTCTGTGGAATGTGCTGCTTTAAAGCCAGACTGGTTGGTATCTTAGTGGTTGTTCTGTGAGAGATAGACAGACAGTTGATTATACACAATGCGTTCAGGAAAAGAGAGACGTGATCCCGGTCTGTAATTACTGATGTCTGTTGGGTCCAGAACAGGTTTTTTCAGGATAGGGATAACCCTTGCTCTCTTAAAGGTAGTACATGACCAGATGTTAGGGATCCATTGATGATAAATAAACAGAGCAGATACAGTACATGTATGCTGTATGTGGGTGCTGTTGCTGAGTTTAGTATAGTATGAGATGGTTTAGTGTTGTGTTTATCTAAAACCATCAGTCCAGTCTGAACGCTTTTCTATTTTCAGAGCTGATACTCTGACACAAAGATACACCGACGCACAAAAGAGGATTTTTCTCCTACGTTTATCTCATTGTCTCGTGTATTCCCATGACTCTGTGCAGTCAAGAGGAACTGATCTCAGAGCTAGAGGATGATGGATGGAAGGATTTCAGACTGGTGACATAGATGGGTAGAAAGGGTGCAGTGGTCATCACTCTACTGAAGACATCCAGCCAGAGATACTGTATGGATAAAAAAAAAAGGCATGTCATTACTGACATTCTCTTCTTCTTTTCTAGTGTTGTGATTGTGAGTAAGGAAGGGATGACCATGACTCTATAGAAGTATAGAAGATGGATAGAGATGATTATAGAGATAAGGATAGAAAAATAACAGGGTCAGTTGATCAGTTGAGATTTGGGATGAATATTTTTAAGCATCTTTAAATTTGCATCTACAAAACTGTGTGTGCTGGGAATTACAGCTTACTGGCCCAAAGCTGAGTATTTTCCAGAAACAGCACCTCTTTCGTGAAGTTAGTTAGACGAAGTTAGTGTGACTGACTAATTTCTGAGAAAGCAGAACGCTACCTGTCATGAAGACTGTCCTGAGGTGTGTTACAGTTTTAGCTCTGAGTGTTATAAAGTGCTGATAACTGGAAACTCCTTACTTTTACAGTTAATTAAATGTCTCTGCACTGAAAACATCACCCTATCAACAGTAAGACTCGTTTTATTTCTATTCTTCTGTAAATTTTTAATCTCTTTATGTGGCATGTCTGCAGCACAATATACCGTGTAAAATTTTTACAAAGTCCACAAAGTATTTTAACAATTTCTGACCAATCAGTATTGAGAATTCACTATTCTAAAGCTACTTTGCTGATCAGGGTCTGTCTGACATCTGCCATCTCTCCAATCTCTCTAATCTCTCTGACCCTTCAAAGGGTGGTGCTTCCATGATAAAGTCTCGAAGTGCTCTGATGCATTCATTCACTCATTCATTCATTTTCTACCGCTTATCCAAACTACCTTGGGTCACGGGGAGCCTGCCTCCATCCCAGGCGCCATCGGGCATCAAGGCAGGACACACCCTGGACGGAGTGCCAACCCATCGCAGGGCACACACACACTCTCGTTCACTCACGCAATCACACACTACAGACAATTTTCCAGAGATGCCAATCAACCTATCATGTCTGCATGCATGGACCGTGGGAGGAAACCGGAGTACCCGGAGGAAACCCCCGAGGCACGGGGAGAACATGCAAACTCCACACACACAAGGCGGAGGCGGGAATCGAACCCCCAACCCTGGAGGTGTGAGGCAAACGTGCTAACCACTAAGCCACCGTGCCCCCCCTGCTCTGATGCACTGTTACAGAATTCTAAATTTACTGGCCAGTTTGTGTGTTTGTGTGCGAGTAACACTTCAGGGCCAGGAGTAGGGTAGTGAAGTAGAAGTGGGCTTCTGGTGAATCAGCAATCTATCACAAATGACAAGAAAAAAGATGTTAAGATGTAACGTGCCATTATTCCTCACTCTCGCTTTTAACAAAATCCTCTGTGGCCGTATCTATACCGCACACGATGGAGCAATGCCATGAAGATTCAATCAGGGATAATGGTCAGGAGCGAAGTGACACCGGAACTGATTTAGCAAAGCATCTCTACGTTTCTTTTACATCATGGATTTTAAAGGACAGCAGAGGAAATCTGATGGCAATTTGTTACCTTTTATCGATTTCATGCTTTTTGTTATCGTTTGATATTTTTGGATCTTGCACCTAGTGTAACCTTCTACAAAATGGGAGAAATGCTGACCTTTAAAAGAATCACATCAGAGACAGTGGACTTGTACCAGACAGTTTATAGTATGTGTTCTGTAGAAAAGCAACAATTATGTAACCGAACTTGCTTCCTTAGTACAAGAGCTACCATATCATTCAAAAGCTCGAGCATGAGAAAATTTACATTCATTCATTCATTCATTCATTCATTCATTCATCTTCTACCGCTTATCCGAAATACCTCGGGTCACGGGGAGCCTGTGCTTATCTCAGGCGTCATCGGGCATCAAGGCAGGATACACCCTGTACAGAGTGCCAACCCATCGCAGGGCACACACACACACTCTCATTCACTCACGCAATCACACACTACGGACAATTTTCCAGAGATGCCAATCAACCTACCATGCATGTCTTTGGACCGGGGGAGGAAACCGGAGTACCCGGAGGAAACCCCCGAGGTACGGGGAGAACATGCAAACTCCACACACACAAGGCGGAGGCGGGAATCGAACCCCCAACCCTGCAGGTGTGAGGCAAACGTGCTAACCACTAAGCCACCGTGCCCCCATTTACAGTACATGTGCTTTATTAATTCATTTGTCCATAACGTCACTGTTTATTGACTGTTTTTTCTTTTCTCTTCAGTATTTATCCACTTTTTCCACACGATATTTCTCATCGTGCTGCACGAGATGATTCCGATACAATCGTCACAAATTCTTCATCGATTCTAAGTCTGTTGTTTTAATCTTACATTGAAGATCCACTAACGATAGACCTGTAATCCTAGAGAATCACTACATTCTTCTTGCGTGATTATTTAGCACGGTCCAGGGTTACATTCAAAAAGTAAGGTTTTAGAGACGGTCCCTTCAGAGTACTTATTTCTGTCAATCAAGTTTTGTTTATGTTTTGCAGGTTGCTGCTCTCGTATTCGGAACTGTCCCATGAGTTTTATTCAATGCTATGCCATCCTCCAATCAGGGTATTTACGATCGTAGCATCGCCGAACACTCTGAGCTCGCACTCCAAAATGTCGTTATCTGAAAATTAACGGCGGTTCGCTCTGACACTAAATCGGCTGATGGTGAGCATGTCACATTATGCGATCTTAACTCAAGGCCGAATAAATCATTTACGATGTGCGTTTTTTTGTCCGTGTCAGCAAAAGCGAGCTGAAAATCGTACAGCGAAAGTCTGGGTTTAAACATTTCAACCATTTCAACCATAATCATCAGTGAAAAACGTGCATCGTTTATGTTTAGAGACTTGATTTTGATTTTCCTACAAAAATAACTGCCCCTATAATGTTTTTATTTATATCCCAATCCCATCGTTTGGATTTTGCTGATGTAAGAGTTCTGAGTATTAGCTGATACTGATTAACTGATGCGGTTTGAATACTGACGTTCTGTTACTGTACTAACAAAGGTGACTCTTTTTTTTTTGCTGGCTCTGAAAGCATCTGAGATCTGATTTTGGCATTAGTACTGCTAATCACTAATCATTTTATCTGATGATGAACCAATGACGTTCCAGTTTCTCGATATTTGCCGTCTTGTCTTTGTTTATTTGAGACTTGTCTTGATGTTTCCTTTGTTGTTTTAGTTTTAAATCAGGATGAGCCTCATTCTCTGTCCTGGTAATCTGTGACTTCTGTTCATACATGAGCCCAGGAATTATGCTCAGTTTTTTGTCTGTCTGTCTGTCTGTCTGTCTGTCTGTCTGTCTCTCTGTCTCTGTCTGTCTCTCTGTCAGTCAGTCAGTCAGTCAGTCAGTCTGTCTGTCTGTCAGTCAGTCAGTCAGTCAGGTTCGACACCTTTCTTCCCAATTATTTACCATTATACTTTTCTGAAAAATAGTGCCTCTGGGAAATGGTGCCTCGTTGTGTCTCAGTCTTGATAAGCTTGCAGTGTCTCATGGTCTCAATGTGTCTCATGTCCCCAGACTCATAGTAGAGCCACAGTAAACATGAAAAAGCCAAGCCCTCCATTCAGACAAATACTAAGGCTGATCACTGTGCCTTAGAGCCAATATCCAATGCGATGGTTATCAGTTGAAATGAAAACCACGCAGCCACATGCATATAGTTGATGTCCAAGAAATGGTAGATAGTGTTAGAATTCATATTGAATTAACAACCTAGACCACACCCACTTCTGGAATAAACCCTGATACATATATGAAGGGCGAAGTCGTGGCCTAATGGTTAGAGAGTTTGACTCCTAACCCTAAGGTTGTGGGTTTGAGTCTCGGGCCGGCCACTGAGGTGCCCTTGAGCAACTGCTCCCCGGGCGCCGCAGCATAAATGGCTGCCCACTGCTCCGGGTGTGTGTTCACGGTGTGTGTGTTCACTGCTGTGTGTGTGTTCACTTTGGATGGGTTAAATTCAAGGAAGGAATTCTGAGTATGGGTCACCATACTTAGCTGTATGTCACTTCACTTTCATGAACGTTTACAGCAATACACAGAAGCAGGTAGTGTCAGTTTGTTACACCATGAGCACATAGTGTTCTTCAGATGTCTGTGTGTGCCCGATCATGTAGGAGAGTTTCCAGTTTGTCACTTAATTGCGGAGAACAAACTCTTTCCACATTAGTCACTGTACCGATACAAAAGATACTTACAGTTGTGTTCAAAATGATTCAACCCCCACTGAAATTGATTGTTTTGGTCGGTTTGACATTGATTATGATCATTCAGTCATCCTGCTTACAATTAAATCAAAGAGGCACATGTAGGTCAGACAAATATAACATAACATTTATAATGAAATAACCACAAATGTCTTTTCTGAGCTCACATCATTATCAGTTTTATTCAACCCCCAAGTGACATTCAATCTTAGTACTTAGTACAACATCCTTTTACAGTTATAACAGCTTTTAAACGTGAAGCATAGCTTGACACAAGTGTCTTGCAGCGATCTACGGGTATTTTCGCCCATTCATCATGGGCAAAAGCCTCCAGTTCAGTCACATTCTTAGGCTTGCGCACTGCAACTGCTTTCTTTAAGTCCCACCAGAGGTTCTCAATCGGATTTAAGTCTGGTGACTGCGATGGCCACTTCAAAATGTTCCAGCCTTTAATCTGCAACCATGCTCTAGTGGACTTGGAGGTATGCTTGGGATCATTGTCCTGTTGAAAGGTCCAACGTCTTCCAAGCCTCAGGTTTGTGACGGACTGCATCACATTGTCATCCAATATCTTCTGGTACTGAAGAGAATTCATGGTACCTTGCACACGCTGAAGCTTCCCAGTACCTGCAGAAGCAAAACAGCCCCAAAGCATGATTGACCCCCATGCTTCACAGTAGGCAAGGTGTTCTTTTCTTCATAGGCCTTGTTCTTCCTCCTCCAAACATAGCGTTGATCCATGGGCCCAAACAGTTCTAATTTTGTTTCATCAGTCCACAGAACACTATCCCAAAACTTCTGTGGTTTGTCCACATGACTTTTGGCATACTGCAGTCGACTCTTCTTATTCTTTGGGGACAGCAAGGGGGTGCGCCTGGGAGTTCTGGCATGGAGGCCTTCATTACGCAGGGTGCGCCGTATTGTCTGAGCAGAAACTTCAGTACCCACATCTGACAAATCTTTTCTCAGTTCCTCAGCAGTCACACGGGGACTTTTCTCCACTCTACGCTTCAGGTAGCGCACAGCAGTCGAAGTCAGCATCTTCTTTCTGCCACGACCAGGTAGCGTTTCAACAGTGCCCTTTGCCTTGAATTTGCGAATGATGCTTCCTATGGTGTCTCTTGGTATGTTTAACATCTTTGCAATCTTCTTATAGCCATTGCCCTTCCTGTGAAGAGTAATCACCTGTTCTCTTGTCTTCCTGGACCATTCTCTTGACCTCACCATGTTTGTAACCACACCAGTAAATGTCTAGAAGGAGCTGAGTATCACAGTCATTTTAAAGCTGCCTAATTGGTGCTTATTAGGCTTTATTGCTGCTCCCTGATATCCACAGGTGTTTTCAATACCTGATTGAAAACACTTCATTGAACCTCTGTTCTTCAGAGTGGTAGTCTTTAAGGGGTTGAATAATTATGTCAATGAAGAATTCACAAAAGAAACATTTACTACTGTATTACAAAACTAATTGATGTCATTTTAGTTGCATATGGTTCTTTAAGAAGTCCTTGTAGGATTTCATTCTGAATACAATTACAAATGTACACTAAATTCCCTAAAACCATTTACAGCATTGGGGGTTGAATAATTTTGAACACAACTGTAATTTCACATACACATATGGTCGCCTCTGGGCCTGCCTAATGGGGTGCTGAAATGAGATCCTTGTTACAGACTGTAGGTTTTATGTCGAGGCAGCTTCCTGTCTACTTTGGTCACAGATCTTGAGTTTGACATCATTAAAACTGCTTACCCAGTACACACCTTACATTCTGTGATGGAGCTAACGCTTCAGGCTGTAGCGACACAATTTTACTAATTGGTGGTGTTTAGGGAGTATTTTATGGTCTGCTTGACAGTATGTACCGTATTTACAGAAGAGGAAGAGACACACTGGAGAAGAAAAAAAAAAAAAACAGAATAGAGACGGAAAGACGGAGACGGACAGACATACTTACTCTCCTCAAATCCGGTCCGAAAAGGTCTGAAAGGTCTAGAATACACACCGGGTGCTAATACTTTCAGCGCATCAATGCCTTCAGCCATTCCATCTCTAAAACCAGTGACATGCTTGTAGAGAAATGAATAATACTAAGTCTATTTTTAGAGGTCTAATAGTATTTTGATTCATTCTTATAAACTAATTCCCTTTAATTCAAGAGTGTGCAGGCTACATGCAGAGACGTCGGTTATTTTACATCGGATATAATTGTAGATCTTCCCCTTTATCCGGGTTAGACTCGAATGAATTCAATAAAAGTCTCATTTAAAGGCCCATTCGAAGAAATTTAGTAGTTGTTTCTTATTTATTACCACCATTTCCTAAGCAGATTACACCTTTAAACCTCCGAGGTGAGAGGTGAATATGTATTCTGTGTATTCTCCTATCCATATTTAATACTTCACAGCTACTTCTCATCGACTCTTACTGTACACTTCATTGTTTATTATTGATATTACATTTGTCACAGCTGCACACAAGCAATAAACCCACGCATTACGCATTGAATCGCTTGCTCCGTGTTAAGGATATGTGATTTATCCGTCCTGACATTTCCGGAGTGGAAGTCTGCTCCCCTGTGCGTGGCAAGCTGGAGCACCGATTGTCAGAGATGGCGGTCTGTGTCAAATTCAATGTCTGTCATGTTTGGATAATAATCAGAGTTAATTAAGGGCTCTAAAAAAGCCTGTCTGTTTTAATTAGCTTTGTGTTATGTTGCTCCTCTCAGCCAGACATGAAGATCAGGCTTTCAAACATACGAATACTGGTCTACACTCCGAGACGTGAAGATTGCACTTACTCTCGACCCGCACAAGTAAACGAAGGTGTGATGAACAGATCCGAACTGGCAGACATTTAAATACTGTACAACTTGCACGAGTCAGACTTCATTAGGTTGTGCCTGGGCCCTAGTGGACACTACATGCAGTTTGTTGGTTTGTGGAGATTGTTGGCGATTTGCACACTTTAAAAGCTTTCACAGGTAAAACTCACACACACTACGAAGGATTTGTTAAAGAGACAGTTGTTTGCCCTGCGAAGAGAACCGAGGTATATTGTAAGGAAATGCAGCCGCTGTTATACTGTGGGTATCTACTGTATGTGCGTGTGCTTTTACGCTTGTTTTTTTCCAGCACAATTTTTGTTTTCTAGTTTGTGTTCATCTTACATCATCACAAACTCACCTCAAATGGAGAACTCACATTGTCTCACCATATCCCAACATAGATAGTGTACACACTCATCATCATCATGTTCTCGTGCACAACAATATGCAATGGTCACTCAGTTTGTATTTCATGTTACATGTTAGCACTTTATAACCTGATGTGAGAGAATTTCAGGCTTTTATTTTTAAACTTTTAAAGGTTTTCAGCTCAAACGCACTCATTTTGCATTGCCTTCGAAACAGATTTATTGTATACCATTAAGGTGTCAGGGCACATTGAAAGCATGTCCATGCACTTGATTTTTTAATAAAAGCCTAATGTGGTGTGATTGACAATCACTGAATGAGGGCTCTGATTTTGAAGTATGCTGAAGATATAAATTGATAGAAATGGCTAGGAATGTATAGCAGTTTCAAACTAGACAAGACACAAACGTATGTGTGTGTGTGTATGTGTGTGTGTGTGTGTGTGTGTGTGTGTGTATGTGTGTATGTATGTATGTATGTATGTATGTATGTATGTATGTATGTATGTATGCTTGTGATAAATTGCCCCAGAAAAAAATTACGTATAAAAATATGGACCAATATTTACTGCTTAAACTAAAACTTAAATTAAAATAAAGTTTCTTAATTACTATATTGAATGATGTAGAGTGAGCGTGATCAGTTCACCTAGTTTTAACACGGATCAGATACAGTGTAAGGGGGCACGGTGGCTTAGTGGTTAGCATGTTCGCCTCACACCTCCAGGGTTGGGGGTTCGATTCTCGCCTCTGCCTTGTGTGTGTGTGTGGAGTTTGATTCTCAGCTCGGATTCACTCTCTGTTTTTACATTTTTTTAATTATTTTTTTTAGGTCTTTAAAAAATACACATTCAGGTGAGGTACGAAAACGAATTGTGTTAACGTTGCTCAATTCTATCACATTAGCTGGCATTTAAAAATGCTGATGATATAAAAAAAAAAAACAGACCTGTAACACCACAGAGAAAACATCATCAGCCTGGACAAAACAATCAGGGACAATCTGAGCTCTCATCTGTTCTGGACATTAGATCAGCCGTCCGGACATTCGTCTTCTCTGTGGTGACCCAAATCACCTTAGAAGAAACCATCAATCACATGAAAGCACATTGAATGTTTTCTGATAAATACATTTCTAATGTGATTCTAGTGCTGATTGAGGTGTTTTTTTGTTGCAATGAGAAGTCAGCACTTAGTAATATTCATTGTCGTTGATGCTTACTACTTATTTTGAACGACATGCTAAAACTGAGACAAATCTTTTTTGAAGCATGAGAACAAACACAGGGTAGTAGGTTAAGTCTTGGAGGTGTGTTTTACTGGAATAGTGCAGATCATTATAGAACAGTATAGTGTTAAGTCCTTGGGGCTCTGTGTCCAGCAATTGACTAACACGCTTAGCAAAAAGCAGCATCTCGAATCCACTTCCTCAGCTCCTCAAAGACGAGAATAAGAAAGAGGAGGAGCGTCAGGAATTTTATAGACTACATTGGTGGGATCATGAGGTGAGTAAGGGAAACGGGCAAATAGGAAATCTCTACAAGATCTCAAGGTGGTCAATCACTCTGGTGGTCAATAATAAAAGAAATTCGAGCCATACATATAAAAGCTGTAAAAAACAGTGCGGCTTGTGACGTTACAGAGAAACCATAAAGCACAAACTCTACTGTCCTAAAGACTAAATACTGACAGTCGAGTCCCCTATTATAAATGTTAAATATGTCTCCTTAAAGTACAGTTCAGAAGGTGTTGGTGATAGTCCAACAACATGCACTCAGAGGGTTAAGCAGGACTTAGACTTCATGCATTTGTATCTTTTTTTCACTCAAGTTTTTTACAAGCATAGGTGTAAGTAACAAGGCACTTCTGTACTTGCAGAAGCCGAGATTTGCAATTTTAGGTCTTTTTTTTTGTCAGGAAGCTTGCAGCAGGGTCTGTGGCAGCTTGTTGGAGTGTCAAGGCAGGAGCAGAACGGTGGAATTTCACTGTCACATGGTCCAATAATTGTGATCACTTTCGATCTAGGAATAGAAAAGCTGAAGTTCAGCTCAATCGTCTCATCTTTTGAACTTAAAACCAAACCACTTCAGTCTACAGCAAAAACAAAAGAATCAGTCTTGCCGTTCCAGTACTTTCGGCAGTATACTCATGCTGCAGCACTTGAGTACGTTGAATACTGTAGCAGTATCGTTTTGAGTGTAGAGAAATAATAGTACTTTTATTTTATTATTATTTTTTTTTGTGTGCTACATTTACTATTGTTCACCACTACAGAATAAAAAATAACACATTTAACCTGAAGGCCAATTTAGTGTGCAAATTAAACACAAGCAAAACAAACAAACAAAAAAATATCTAGACCAAATGAATGAATAAATTCCTGACTGTAATCTACGCTTAAGATGCCAGATACTTAGCACAAAAGTCAGAGACAGTGGAGACAGATGAGTAGGGTTGCCACCGTCAATACAGAAAAATAAGGGATGCCTGCCGCAGCGGGGGCCACACCCCTCGGGGCCACGATGACCACAGTCCCGATGGCGTGCCAGTGGTGGTATATCATAACTTAAAACATGTATTCATAAAAATATTAAGATTGATACCAATGGACATTATAATAAGATATCTGCTACTGAAATCAGTGTGATCAGATGCACTCAGTCTCTCACTATCACAACTTAAGTGGTCATATTGAATACACAGCTATGACAATAATAAATATACGCCAACAAAGTGTGACTGAGAATACAAAAAATAAGCTTTTGGAGGAACTTGTGAGATGTGAACCATATTTTATTAACTTATTATTAAATTAACAGATCCATAACTTAGTAATTATAACTTGCAAACTTGCAAAAGATCTTCCATGAACATCATAAACATAATAACATCAGTGGATGTATACTGTATCTGTGTATCGGTGAATATCAGCGGACCAGAAGTAGTAGTGTGCAGTATTGGAGCATGTCAGGCCTACTTGCTTTTATAAGTGTACTTCTTGTCACTCCGTGCAGCCCTGAGAAGCTGTTTGTCTTTCAAACAGCTACAGTAAAACTCTGAACAGGACTGCTCAAAGTTAAAAGTGATCAAGAGCTCACTCCTAATGAGCTCCACAGAGCACCTGTTCCTGCTGTCACTCCATTGTTGGCCATTCTAGAAAAGATCCTTTCCACATAACCAGTGGATGCTGGGATGCTTAAGATGTGGCTGATGATGGACAGCATGTTAGATAGGTTAGCTACTTGAAAGCGAGCCACCCACCTGGCAGCCACATCTTTGGACTTCCATTCATCCTCTGCGTCTCTGAGCCCCTTCAGAATGCTATTTGCTGTGGTGCATTCATCATAAAGTTCATCCATGCTGACTTTTTGGATGAGGTTCAGCTTATTAATGATTTCATATGGATTTTCTGTCACTCTGACTCTGTCAAAAGAACCGGCGAGGCGGCGTCCCGCCCTCCTCTGACTCTGATTGGCCGTGATTCACGGCCCGTAACCCTAAAACAAACCAATCAAACCAATGATGTACAGTATTACCCAATCAGGGGCAGAATAGGACGCGTCTCCACACAATGTGGGTGGGGTGATTTGCATGGGATGCTGTATAATGTGGACCTATGTAAAATACGGGACGATTCCGTATTTCACGGGACGGGTGGCAACCCTACAGATGAGCCCGATTTACCAGATCTCATGATAACTTGTTTCTCTAGCAGTGTGCGTTAGACTAACTAGCTAGAGATTGATACTGTATATATTGCAGCAGGAAAGCTCTATATTAAACTCATTGGCTTTTAGTAAGTGTAAGTTCTGTTACAGCAATGTAAGGCTCAGTATAATGTGTCCTGCATGAACATATAGGACTTAGCAGATGTAGCATTTGGGCTAATAAGCTACTGAGTTAACTTTATTTTCTTTATACACCATTGATAACTGAGGCTAATCTCTATAACTGAGGCTATAACTTTATTCACATTGACACCTACATGTTCTGTTACATGTCTGAAGAGTGTAAGACTGGAGTGTGTGTGTGTGTGTGTGTGTGTGTGTGTGCATGTTTTAAATCACCAACGCTGCAAATGTGAGCATTTGGTTTTGTGTCTACTGTCACTCTTATAGTTTCCTACAAAACGACACACAGAGTATAAATTATTGCAGGTTTTTTCACCAGAATCTGTTTTTTGTTAACTCTTATTCCACTATAAAGTTACTGTGAATGTACAAAGCAACCGAGAGCCGTAAACAGGTGCAGACGCGGAGCGAACGTACAGTAGCGTTGTTTACGTGACCTGCGTTCCAAGCTAAATCCAACTGCGTCACGGTTTTCCGTATCATTCTGTTAATCTTGACATTTTCCACAGAAGCTATCGAACTTAACGCTGTTGCCTCGGATACTTACAGCATCCTCGTTATTATTTACGGACACAGCTAAATATGAAGCTTAAATATGAAAGCCAGTGTGACAGGGTTACAATTAATTTTCATGGGAGAGGAAATGCACCTGACTACTTATAACGTCCCTATAATTCCGTTCAAGTCCATTCATCATGTTTTTATTTAGCAATTCCTGCAGCATTTATTTATTTATTTATTTATTTATTTCATTTATTTCATTTATTTATATATTTTTTGCATGAGATCTTTACAACCTCTAAGTGACTGAGTTCACCAATAACTTTCCATGTGATGATATATGAGCAAAACAGGCCACAAAATAAGCTCTTATCTGTAGAATTCAGGGTGTTTGGTTTGAAACCAGGTTGATGATTGAGGAAAATATTTCCATGCACAGAGATTTAGAGAGCGACCGTCGACGACATCTGTGAAGCAACCAATTAGATTATTATTTTTGACTTTTTAAAGTCATGACCTCCAAAACAAGCATGAAGTAACTACACTGATTTAATTCTAATTCAACTAAAACACGCATTTTATTACTGATTTAAAAGAAAATTAGAAAATAAGCTTACATTTGAAATATCAATTAGCAAAACAATATGCGGTGGGAATAATAATAATTCCTTAGTGCATCTAAAGGAGGCAGTTGAGAGATAATCAGATCCGGGTCTCCATTCAGTCACTCCGTCCTTCAGTATCAATATAATCAAATCTGTTTAGCTAGGGTAACAAATAATGCCCAGCGGATAGGGCAGAAGTTTCATCATTGAACTTTGCACTGATTTACAGTCACCCTTCTCTCCCTTAGATCCTGTGGAGTAAAACACTATGGGGATTGCTGTTACAGGGAAAAATACTTCCATTAACTCTCTCTGTAGGAAAAAATGAATGTATTAGAACAAGCACATTAATATAACCCTAAGATCTGGCTGTCAGCTTATTTTATTTGTCACATACCTGTAGTGAAATGCTTCGCTACATGCTAGACGAAGATATAAATGACTTTGCATAATTTATCATATGTCTTTATTGCTTTATTTCAGTTTCTTACTCTTGTGCTAAAGTGCAAAATCTAATTTATTAGCATAGTCAAGTTTATCCAGTAAAATCAGTAAAATCATAACCTTGAATGATGAACCTTTGTTACTCAAGGAGACGATGCTACCGCCACCACGTTTCACCTTGTTTCTTTTGTTGTTTTTGTCCCCCAAACTTACTGCTTTTTTCCCCTGTTCTTCATGTTTGCTTAGTCTCCAGAAAGTCAACGCCAAATGGGATTTTTATGTGTCTTGTTTTATTTTAATAACGGCTTTCTCCTTTACACTCTTCCATAAAGCCTTGCTTGGTGGATCGGCTGTCCTGTAAACGGCTTTTTTCTTCTGAGCTGCAGCACTTTTTGGGTCCTTTATTTTAAGGGGCTGAATACACGAATACATGAGTTGTAACAAATTTTCTTTACACAGCATCACCACTAATGCATAAACACACACACAGGGACGTTGCATACGTGAACGTGCATTATAAATCTCACAGACACGTGCACGAATATTAATGCTATCTATAGCCATGCATTTACAATGGGAGTCCCAACCAGCAGAGGTCACTATAATATGTATTTAGGATTAGATGATCGTTGTAAGTATACTGACGAGGTGTGTCATATGGCATACAGTTTGACATACATTATTCATTTCTACCAGAATTTGCATTGCAGTTTTTTTTAAAAAAAAATCAATTATTTATTGTAATTAATTATTTATCGCCCATATTTGCATATAACAGAAGCTCAGTACATATTTTTTCCTCCGTAATGCTTAATTAGAACTATACACACAAAATATTACCCCAAAAAGTTACTGAAATAAAGTAAAAAGCAGACGGGCTTCCACAGTTTTTATTTTATTTATTTTTAAGCGCTAATATTAAAAAAATGCGACAAGAACAGTATTTAAAAATGCTTCCGTTTGAGTTTTATTTGAACTTTTGTACTTTTATTTCTTTTTGTATACGACTTATGAAACGTGTGTATAATTCTGAGATTATTCTGAATAGTGTGTGAGAAATTGAGCAGACATATTGACATTTTTAGTACTATGCTGTGTCTGACTTTTTTCTCCTCTAGAGAAAGTATGGTCTTCTAACTCGCGGTGGCGTAGGACAGCAGGCCTAGTATTAAAGATAATGCTCTGACAGCATGGTTACAGCATGGTACTATTATTAAAATTGTCACACTGTGTTGTATTACATTTACATAAGAAGATATATGCATTGACTTTTTATTGTTATTTCAGCTCATTAAGCTACCTTAATCTGAGAGATATATATAATGTTCAAAAAAAAAAAAAAAAAATATATATATATATATATATATATATATATATTAGGTGTGTGTGTGTGTGTGTACACTATATATATACTTTTGGAAACTTTCCACTAACACAACACAATATTTCTGAGCCTCTTCAAGTGGTCACTCAAACAGGCTAATAACTAGCTAAAAAAAACAACTATGTTAAATATAAGAACATTGATGCCCCAATTTGTAAATGGGATTTGTCAGTTATGAGACTATAAATTATTCTTCCTCACCCTCTGCAGTCTTCTGAAGCCATAAACATAAATCAATAAAATATTTCCCAAGCACATCTCTGCTCTCTATACAAATCATATAAGCTCCAGGCTCTATTTTACAATATCTTGAAACAAAGGCGGTGGTGGTGTTGAATGAGTCGATGTAAGCTGTTCAGCACCATTGAGCGAACTGAACTACGGCTTAATGTGCTGTACAATAGAAAATGCATTCATCCAAATAGCTGTAGTGGGTTACAACTAGGACTATAAACACTAAACGCTACTAAATGGCTTACAGTCCCATCATGGCAAAGTGCTGGTAGTCCCTTGTTTTTGCAGTTACACAGTGGTTTAGTTTCATAAATGATGATGGAGCGACTATACAATTTTCTAATCAGCTAATAATCTAAGAAACCCCACGATCCTAAACTTGAATCGATTTTATTCTGACTGTATACATGATTATTTTATGTTTTTTATGTAGTTGGCCATAGATGTGTGTGCATCCATTAATCGCCAATATTCAGAGCTGTTACATCCATATTCACATCCAAGTTGCAGTTGTTTATTTAATAGTTGAAGGTTATTTTCTTGGCTCTTTATTTTTATCATGCAAATCCATTGTGTGCAGTTCATGCCATGTAGTTTGATAGCTTATAAAATAGCACTTGATCCAGTACATTCTATTATTTTGAAGCATTCTCTGCCTCTTCTCAATATTGATAAAGCAATCCTAGAAATCCTACATTTCTAACATTTAGCAGACATTATTGACCGGGAAGGATGCAGTCAATCAGACAGGCGCTGGATCCCAGCTCGAGGTATTTTAGATCCGTTACACACCAAGGTCTTGAGGGGAAACAAAAGTAGCATTTTATTCTTATGGGAAACTATAATAACCATAATGCAGATCCTGGGGGCACGGTGGCTTAGTGGTTAGCACGTTTGCCTCGCACCTCTAGGGTTGGGGGTTCAATTTCCGCCTCCGCCTTGTGTGTGTGGAGTTTTCATGTTCTCCCCGTGCCTCGGGGGTTTCTTCCGGGTACTCCGGTTTCCTCCCCCGGTCCAAAGACATGCATGGTAGGTTGACTGGCATCTCTGGAAAATTGTCCGTAGTGTGTGATTGCGTGAGTGAATGAGTGTGTGTGTGCCCTGTGATGGGTTGGCACTCCGTCCAGGGTGTATCCTGCCTTGATGCCCGATGACGCCTGAGATAGGCACAGGCTCCCCGTGACCCGAGGTAGTTCGGATAAGCGGTAGAAAATGAATGAATGAATGAATGAATAATGCAGATGCTGTTAAAGTTATCTAGTTACACTGAAATGATATAATGAAAGATTGATAATTGGTGATTTGGTTTTTACCAGTCACAGGTATTCTAGGTAAATTAGCTAGCATATTAGCATAAATGTCTCCTTTCCAGAGAACACGTATATGATCGGGTAAGATGAAACCACCGTTGTTTTTTTCCTACTAATTGCATCTAAAGTAAATTGCAGCTAAAGTGGGAAGCACACACACACACACACACACACACACACACCATACGACCGATCATCTTAAGCAATCATCAAGCCAGTCGTTCGGATACGTCTCTTCACAGTGTCTTACCTAATTTGCATATAACTGAGAAAATCCCATTGCAGATGTTTCCTGTCACAGTGTTGTTTGCACTGTTGAATGTAAGGTATATTTTAATCAGTCTGTTCACTACTACTGTTTGTTTTTTTTTTTTTCTTCAGTCACAAGCTTCCAGACAGAGGGGATTTGTGTAGCTGCTAGCGTTACTTGGCGGCAAGTAAGCGTGTATGTTCATTCAAGCGCACGTGTTCCGTCTCAGCTGGAATTCTTGTTGCATTTTGGCCACGATGAAACAGCACTGATAGTTGGCACTGATGCTGCATTAAGATTAGAAATGAAAGAAATGGAGAGAAGGAGAAGAGAGAGAGAGCGAGAGAGAGAGAGAGAGAGATTGGGTGACAAATAGAAGGAAAACTCTTGCCTGAGCTTCCTCGGCAGTCTCTGTTGGATCAATACGCTGTGTTAAGAGTGAGAAATGGAAAAGAGAGAGAGAGCAAAGTGGGGGTTTTTTTTTTCTTTGTGTACTTTCAGTGCTTGTCACTTATTCTGTCTCTACTGACAACCAGTATCTCTCTGCCTGCTGAAAGATTGGAAGGTGATAAAATAAAGCTTTTCAGAGTGATGTTGAAGAAGTGAGCAGAATTTGAATCATTTAGGATTCAGGAGTTAAGTATGAATATTAATTGATTGTGGAAATAAGCTCATTCAGGAACATCTACTGTAAATGATTCTGATAAATGTGGGTTGCCAAGTGTGTGTGTGTGTGTGTGTGTGTGTGTGTGTGTGTGTATTTGCACTCTGCTGTTTCATGTCCATTTGTTGTCACTGGGAGTTCGATGCTATAAGAACTTGTGTTATAGGAAGTGGTAGATACTGCGACATGGCACAGGAATACATAAGTAGTCTAAATCCAGAACATCCTGGGGCATACAAACAAACAGGGTAGAGAGGATTTGTACTTACGTTCCACTGCAAAGGCTGAAGAGACTCCCTAAAACCAAGTGTGACATTATGACAACATGAACTACATGAACTTGCAGAGATGTCACCGGTGTCTTAGTGCAGGAAAAGTAAGGAGTTTAAGTAAGGAATAAAACTGGGGATGTGATGTAACAGGAAATATGTATTAGAAAAGGTCCATTCATAATGTAATAATACATGATGTAATTTGTAAACCTGTGATTTTAATTCCAGCTTACAAAGGCTTGCGTTTACGCACAAACACACATGGAGCAGTGAAGTAATTGTCAGTTAAAACTGTTTTGAAAGCAAGAGTTCATTGCCTTCCTGCGAGCACTGAGATACACATGTGCTTCCTTTCCCTCACTTGCCATGATATACAGTTTTCAGGGCTGTCAAGTGTCACGCCTGGAGTTCTTAGTCGAGCCTGACACTTATCAGCTAATCAAAAAAGAGGCTACACAATAGCCAATCAGAAAAATAGCACTATTGTATGTGGGTAAGATTTAACACAACAACCATTAAAAAAAAAAACATTCATTAGAGAGGGTATTTTTTCGATGGTCGGTTTGAACATAACCTCAACACGAAACAGCTTGTCTCTGGACGGGACATTGTCGTGGGTGCTGGGGGGTTGGAACAGTCACTCTTGCCTGTCTTGAGAGCCCTGAGTTTTGCATCCAAGTCGCAACACCTTGCTTAGTGCAAGGAGGAGTTTAACAAGCATCAGACCTTAGTAAAATATTCCATGATGTTCCTGATTGATTCAGTTATGTCAGTATCAGTACTAGTTTGAGAAATTGTCCCAAAATGTCTTTGGAGAAATTGCAAGCACAGGTTTCTGCTTTTAAGCTCCTACTGTACCAGTGGAGCCACATAATTGCTTTCTATACTAGCTGTACTCATGATCCTGTGAAGCAGAAGACAGGAAGGAACAAAACAATTCCTCAAAATCAGTAGGTAAAATCTGCAAGGAGAAAACATGCCCAAATTCCAATAACCAGATAACAACAATCCATGATGCAAACTAATCCAAATCCATGCAACAATTAAACGGCTCGTATGGCAAGCTAACAATAAATGTCCGTAAACCAGGAAGTAACCTGGAAACGTTTAGAAGTCAGCGATCGGGGGAATGGGATCCGTTATAGATCCATACGCACGAATGCAAGAGGGCTTCTGCTGAATGTGTGGTGTGATGACGTCACATGATGTGGCACGGCCCAAATGAGTCGGTTTGAATTAGAATAAACTGTGACTGCTTGTTGACCCTTGATTTCATTCTTTTATCCCAAGAGTCAGTTCCTGTGCTCATGTAGTTCAAGATCATCCTCTATTTCCTGAAGGGTTTTTCCCTCGAGAAGTGTGCTGAAAGGTTCTCAAATCTAATTTAGGAGTGTGTGTGTGTGTGTGTGTGTGTGTGTGTGTGTGTGTGTGTGTGTGTGTGTGTGTGTGTGAGAGCGAGAGAGAGAGACAGAGAGAGACAGAGAGAGAGAGATTTTACGTTCCGATTAGATTTATTCATGCTTCATTAAAGCTTGTCAGCGTGGCCTGATTGCAGGAGATATTATTATATTTCAATTAATTTTAGAGTCAGATATTTTGAATTAAGCTATTGAATCTCTCTCTCTCTCTCTCTCTCCCTCTCTCAGAGATCTGGGCAAGGTAAAGCAACACACAATTGAGGTGGAGTGATATTCTGATGTTGTGCATGTTTTGGAGTAAGTTGAAAGTGAGAAGAAACTGCATGAACACAGGTCTTTGTAATGTATTTTTACACAGTCATGACTATAACTGGTACTTGCTAAAGCTGCTGCTGAGAGCAAACCAGAGAAATAGAGTGACTGTGTGTGTGTGTGTGTGTGTGTGTGTGTGTGTGTGTGTATACAGAGACAAATGCCATTAAGCATTACTCACAGGAGGTCCATTAATGCCCTCTCCACAACAAAGCAGGTTTTCTGTCTACCATTAGCATCTGACTGACAGAAAAATCACAATGAATGCAGTTGATAGCATTAGTCAGTCATTTCATGTGGAAGAAAATAAACCAAATAAAATTATTTCAACATTTGGCGCCTGCACCTGACACACGTTAATCTCTCGCATGGCCGAACAACTCGAACGAATTTGTACGAGATGAAATGAAAATATATAAAGTTTTGGTACACACAGGTTTTATTTTGCATATGGAAGCGCCACGTTACCCTGAGAACATCATCTCCACAGAAGCATGGTGGTGGTAGTTTACTGTTAATCGTTACCAAGCACTTATTAGTTGCTGTTCTGAATTATACCCTCTTTCTTTTGGTGGACGGACTCTATTAGACCCTTAGAGTCATGGAGAACAGTCAAGAAATCAAAGGTTTATACTGGATTAAATGCATTAACGCTTTCTATTATATTTGTGTTACCGTGGTAACAACTCACACAAGGACTGTATGACAGATGTGCCACATTAACCAATTAATCGTCGATATGGTGACGTTTACAGTATGTAACATTTTCCGAAGTCGTCTTCAGCGTCAGAACTTTGTAGTAAAGCTTTCAGAGGTAAAGCTGTCCGTTTCTTTTGTTTTATTAAATTTACGAAAGAATAATCTAGAGTCTGGTGAGGGAGCAACTGTCATTATGGAGCTGTAACGGAAGTGATACGGGAAAGCGACTTGTTTCATAGCTGTTCCACAACATCTCAACATCATAATAAATGGATAAGAGGTTTCATGTGGTTCTTTAGTTAGTAGAAATTGATAGCATCGACAAACTGCTGTCATGTAACACAGAGGCACTGACACTCCGGATGAATAAATGTCCCTCACAATAATTTAAAAATCACATCAGAGATTCTACTTTTTTTTTTGTTAAACAGAATGTTATTAAGTCTGCTTTTATTAGTCTTTAATAGATTATGTGGAACATCCAACGTAGAAGTCTTGGTCTATGTGTCGTTACTATAGAAACAATCGTATATTAAAAGGAGAACTTTAATATACTGTAAGCCCAACTTTCATGTTACACTCGGAGCTACAGTCTGTGCCATGCTCTTCTATAGAAATAACCTTATCAACTTGTGATCAATTTGAGAATTCAACCATTTTTCCTTCCGTCTGCGGACGCACCATGCTGAAATGATCACGGAGCATTATCTTTTCTCCAACCTGCCTTGCTTGAGCATTAATGAAATCTCTGCGACACAATCAGGTCCAGGGGAGTCACCGCAACACAGCCGATTGTGTTTTCTGTGTAGCGCACTTAATCCAGCCCCCCAAGGCGTCCGTAATTTGTTTGTGAGTCGAATTAATCTGGAAGCCCCTGGTTACACAAACATATACACAGCATCATCATCTGTGTGAGGTTTATTCAACTGTTTACATAAGTAGTATAACTTACATACGCTCTTTCTCTGTGTGTGTGTGTGCGTGTGTGTGTGTGTGTGTGTGCGTGCTATATGAATGCACATAGCTATATGCTTAATTGTTTTGTTTACAAGTGAAAAGTTCACTCTTTGTAGTTGTACAGTTTTTCATCAGAGTGCTTGCTCAATGCCTGTGTCGTTTCTTATTTAATAGAGTAACACTGGATGATCGATGAAGAGCGTGTTTACAAAGAACCCCACAATACTTTACTGCTTGTGAATACATCTTACTTATAAGAAAAGATTTCTTTTAGCCTGTTTTCCAACTGCCGATGAAGGTCATCCAAGGAAGGATGCGCTGCTGAACAAAAGGTTACAAGTTTAAATCCGATGTCTGCTCGAACCCCCGTACCGTACGTCAGGATTGTTTATATTGATTGTATTGGGATTTTTATGTACATGATCTCAACATCATATGAAAATGTACGATCTTTTTTCAACATGCTTAAACTTGTAAAAAACAAACAAACAAACAAAAAAACACCTGAAGTTGGTCTGACTGAGAAGAAAAAAAAGAGAGAAACTTTTCTGCATTAGTTTCTGGTTTTATTCAACCACATCGTAGCAAAACAGCATTTTTTCCCCCGTTCTTTAAGGAGGGCTTTACATGCTTTACATCATGATTGTGAGTTGAGGTGGTTTATAAGTGACGTGCTATGTATAGTTACCAATTAGCATGATTTTTTTTTTATAATCGTATTTTTTTTTAGCCATACATTGCTATAACACTGTGGTTATTTACTATACTGGTTAGTTTTAGTTGGAAATAGTTTGTTTTAAGTATGTCGAGTTTTACAGGTTGAGGGTGAGGTTGTTTCTGCTGGGGTTTGTTGACAGCCTCCAGTCAAATTTAGGAAGCACCGGTCTATCCAATAATGTCAGTGTGGTGTTGTATAGTTCTCCAGAGGACCATTAGTTTGTGTGTGTGTGTGTGTGTGTGTGTGTGTGTGTGTGTGGTGGAGGGTAAGGGGTGGTTGAATTCAACTGCACTACAGGGGTATGCAGAGGAAGCAGTGGTCAGCGGTAACACACACACACACACACACACATAAATATCAAGGGAAAAATACTGATTTAAACAGAGAAATGAAAAAGGGAATGATAGAGGCATCAGTGAGGAAGAGACATGGTGGGATGAACAGAGAGAAAGTGGAGTAGATGTTGTTTTTTGCTATTTGATAATGGTCTTGTGCATTAATAATGTCCTACACCACAGGTGTGTAATTTGAAGGTTCAGTAACGGATCACATAATGATCCCATGTTCCATCACATGACAGTACCTGTTATTTACCTTCCCCTGTCATTCTCTCTCTCTCTCTCAGTCACACATACACACATACTCTCTCTCTCTCTCTCTCTCTCTCTCTCTCTCACACACACACACATTTTTATAAATGTCTCTCATCTCCTCTTACACCCTGTGATCATGTCTGAGTTCCCTGGTCTTTGGCTCAAGGGTTGTATTTAGATGAAATGTCACTTTTAATGGAAAATGCAATAGAAACAACATCTCAGAATATTGCTTGAGCCAGAAGGAAGCGATGAAAGTTGTCCAGGTGCCGTCCAGAGAGTATGAGTGAGTGTTTATATAGGGTTATTGTGAAGTGCAGTCTAGTCATTCAGATATACAGTAACCTTAGATTGCTTTTACATACACTAACAGAACCGCTCACTGACACCCAGTGAAAACATTTATTGTCTTTCTAACAGCAATGTGGCAACAATCACAATTTTTTATTTGTTAATGAACAACGTGCTTCTTTTTATACATTTTAATGTTAAATTTTATCTTAGGGAAACATCTTTTCTCTATCTGGAACTTAACAAAACTAAAAAACAAAAAGATTTCCGTGTTGTAAAACTGTTACAAAGTGCTGAGACTCTTTTGATTATGTGCAGCATCCAGTGTATACAAGCAGGTGCAAGTTCTTACTCCAGAAATAATAACATGTATCGAAACTAGTGCAAGTATTATTCAAGATTTGATGCCGAAACATTAGTACATGCTCTGATTACGTCCCGTCTCGATTACTGCAATTCACTCTTCTCTGGTCTCTCAGCTTACTCAATCTCATGTTTACAGTACATACAAAACTCGGCTGCCAGAATGTTAACCTCCAATAAAAAATCTGCCCACATCACCCCTATATTATTCCATCTTCACTGGCTGCTAGTCTCATCACGCATAAAATATAAAATCATACTGCTCACTTATAAGGCACTAAATGCTCCCCCCCCCCCCCCATCTTTCCGATCTTCTCTCATCCTATGTACCTTCACGATCACTCCGGTCCTCAAATTCTGAACTTATTTGTATTCCTAGATACCGTTTATCCTCTGTGGGTGGCAGATCCTTTTCTGTCACTGCTCCAACGCTATGGAACTCTCTACCCATTGCACTCAGAACCATCACCACTCTGTCTGAATTTAAATCAAGGCTTAAGACCCACCTTTTCAACCTTCACTATCAGTAAATGCATATGTATTAGGAGTCCTTAATTTTTCTGAAATGTGGTGTATGTATCGTGTACTATGTAGAGTCCTATCTCTTGTACTGTATGTTTTTGTGTATAGTCCTGTCTTCTGCTATTATCTCATGCAGCTGCATGTGATCCTTCGTCCTGGGCAAATGTCCAACGAATATGTATATGTGTGTATATGTACTGTATGATCCTTTGTCCTGGGCAAATGTCTGACGAATATGTATATGTGTGTATATGGATGATCCTTTGTCCTGGGCAAATGTCCGACGAATATGTATGTTACACTATGTACCTTGTAAAGCGTCCTTGAGCTTGGGAAAGGCGCTATATAAATTAAACATATTATTATTATTATTATTATTATTATTATTATTATTAAGATTTGGATAAAAAAAGAATATCCCAGACATCGACCGTGGCACAAAATACCATTATTTATAGAAAATGGAAAGAATTGAGTATTTGAGTAACAACAAAGAGATTAAGGAGAATTCTCAGCGTGATGCTGCCATCCCCATGCTTCACGCTGGTGATCGTATTATCAGGGTGATGAGTTTGTTGTATGAATGTCGAGGGTGCTTTGTGTACAGAGGTTACAAATATTAAAGCTAAAACTATTTATTGTGAAAGCATTTGGGGTGTGTGTGTGTGTGTGTGAGAGAGAGAGAGAGAGAGAGAGAGAGGGGCATGTTTTTGTAGCCTCACATTAAGTGTGAGACGATTCTTGCTTGCTTTGGCTAGTCACAGCACTGTATAGGTGGTGAAAAATATAGAAACATATTACTTAAAATGTACTTCTTAAATAACAAGCAGTTCAAGTACTAAAAAGAAAGAGCTAAGTTTATTCATGGACTGCGTTCATGTGGCAGGAGAAAGGAAACAAGTCAACGGTTTTATGGATAAAAGAACAAATAACTTGGCTTTGTACGGAAATTGCCTCCAGTCGTGTGATTTGTTCTCTACACCCATGTCAGGTGCTTCACATGCCCCTGAGCATCGTTCACATCAGCAGCAGTAGTGCTAAGATCAAAATAAAGTACACACTGTACTTCTTTCTCATTCTCATCCTCCAAGATACCTACTTAAAGCTTTGTCTGGATTTTTACGTTGGTTGTACAGTAATCTGTTCATAACAAGGTTAATAATTAATCAAAGCAGGCTTGAATTCTCTTGTATTTAGTCTGCTGCATTGAGATTTTGTTGTGCTTACACCACCGTGCACAGAATTCTCAAGTGTGAATGGTTAGAATAAAAAATGATCAATATTATACTATTATTTATATCTTAGCACCTTGGCTGTTAAAAGTTCGACATTGACATAATGGATCAGGTGGTTAAACTTAAATGAAGGATGTTTTAGTTTGTATCTATAAAGGAACCCTGAAATGTCCTTTGTACCTCGACAACCTTGACAAAGGACGCGTTTTTATTTTTTAATTTTCATAGAACTTTTAAAAGCGATGACTGTTAACCATCCAGACAACGAAGCTGAGGAACCTGTAATAAGTGTAAAATATGTAAGTAAATAACACACTTATTGATGTCCTGTTGTAGAAAGCAATCAGTGATTCACATTAATTAAACATTTAAACATTTTTCTGGTTATATTCACCGTCGGTGAAAGTCTAGAATTAGTTGTTTGCTCGATTTCTCTTGAAGTTAATTCAAGTTAAAGGTGGGGTCTCCGATTTTTGAAAGCCAATGTCGACATTTGAATTGACCAAAACAAACACGCCCCTAACCCAAATGGGTCCCACCCCTGTATTGATAGCTCCGCCCACACATACATACGTAACCCAGGCAACTAATGAAAAGAAATGTGTCTTTATCATAGCTGAAGGGAAGAACAATACGATTGCAGATAAACAAACAAGCAAAAATGACACACAAGCATGCAAAGGACGGCATATATTAGTTCTGTGTAACAAAGCAAAACCAACGTTACTCACCAATCGAGAAGGAAAAAAGGGCCTCGGCGTCTTAAGTAAAGTTGAATTTCCTGAGTCAATAACTCCTGAGCTAAACACTGTTACTACACAAAACACGGTTGTAGCTGCGTCTCTACATTTCTACGATAGAAAAGAGGTGTTATTTGTGTAGTAACAGCGTTTAGCTCAGGAGTTATTGACTCAGGAAACTCCAATCTGTGAATATGTGCCAACTTCCTGCTCCTTCAGTTCTCTCCAGCGCTGGAAAGCTGATCCTATATTAACACGTTCTACCTCTTACCTTATCGTAAGCCTTTCTTCGCTTTCTTTATTTGTTTTTATCCTCCATGTCAATGCTAAAACCGCTTTCTGCTAATGTCACACATGCGCAATGAACACTCTCTCCGCCGCATATTGACAAGCCCCGCCCCTTACTGCTCATTGGCTACACGTTTGTTTTGATTTTTGTTTTGATTTTTTTATTTTTCTTATTCGGCCCGACTCAGTTTTCTGAAACATTTCTCAAAAATCGGAGACCCTGCCTTTAAATCAGGACAATGAATCCAGGTTGTTCCTTGGAATCCACTGGACACCCTGGTCCTCCATCCTGAAGGTTCTGCCTGTAGATTTCCTGAACATTTTACCTCAGATTGTTAAGAAATCCCTGACACTAGAGACTCCTTACGTAAAAAAATTTGAAACGGCTCGAAAACAGATTTACACTAAAGAGCTATAAATAATCATCCCCTGCCCAGTCTCTCTTTTATTCATCTAAATAAGACAAACAAAACACAGATTGACTTGTTAAGAAACTGGGAAGCACAAAGTATGGAAATCTCAGGAAACTCCTTGATTTAAGGATTCAGAAACTCTGTTGTATGAGAAAATTTGACAACACACAAACCAGTGAACCGTAAGTAAACCGGTTTTAATCTTACTGACCTAATTCCCAGTTTTTACCAGTCGTTTTTCCAGTCCATAAAAATAGAAACGTTAGCTATTATGGGTTTGTTATATTTTCTTTGAATAAAGTTAAAGTAAGTAAAACTACTGTCTCGCAATGTACAGTAGCTAGTTGAAAATATTCATTGGTTGTATTTCTCACACTAGTCTTCAGGCTTTCTAGTCTAGTCAAGTCTTTCTACTCTAGTCTACTCTATTCTGCCAAAATGACTCTAGATGCATATTTTCCATTAAAGCTGCCATCTTGTATTATTGTAATTTTTTAAAATAATACAAAACGTGTCTGTGAATTACACCAAATATTATCCGGAAAATCATCTCAATACATTGTAATAAATTGGTAGCTGGTGTTTTTTTTTTCCCTGACTGTTAAACTCAGAGCAATCTAGTCATTAATATTTATGAGCAGATCCTCAATTTTCATTAATATTTAGTACCTCACTCATGTAAGTTTAAACAATATGGCTGGCCTGAAGGAAAATAAAATACAAAATATTCACCTGTGAGTTCAGCAGGACGTTTCTCAGCGGTGAGTTTAAGCTGCGGATAAAAAAAAGCATTTCACTGCATCTTGTACTGCGTACGGTTGTGTATGTGACTAATACAATTTGAATTTGAATTTGGAACATATTTAGACATTAAGATGACATTGAACAGAGAGGTCAGCATTGTTGCGATGACAGCCTGGTTAATAACGGAAATTAGGATGAAAGAAGCTGTTTCGATGAGATGCAAACACTTGCCTGATGCTCGCTTTTGGAATAGGTAAATAACAGACTGGGAAGTGTCCCTGCTGATCATTACTGCTCACCTCTTTGTAGTGACGTGCAGTAATTCAAGTATTCAAGTGATGGCAGTCTGCAGTCGATGATTTTCCCAGTGATGATAGGCTTGATAGTGCGTTGAGGCTTCCACTTATCTCCAGAGGAGGCTGCACCCAACCACATACTGTAGACGTATGGATGCTATATACTGTGGAGGTATAGAATTGCGCCAGTATAGCCTGTGAATAGCATAGTACTGTAAATGCCTGCATTTAAACCCATCTGTTTTCACTGCTGTCCTGAGAGACATGATCTGTGCCTATGTGGAAGGACTTGGAAGAGAGATTGGAGGATTGCAGAAAGCAAGGAACATTTGTTTCAAGGGAACAAATAAAGAATTTTATTTGCTCCTTTGCAGCAGGAATGGGTTCAGATCGTCCTACTGAGTTTGTGCTATCGCTCAATAAATTGCATGGAAGTGTACTAAACAGTATGTTAAAGTGGTGCACCACCAGCTGTTCAGCTCCTACAACCTTCGAGGAACACGTCTTCGAATTTAGCGAGTGTCCCGTTTGTGCCGTGTTAGAGTGCATTAAGTGAATCCCAGGCATTTTTACATAAAAGATTTGTTGTTTTTTTATGTTTCTGCAGCTTCTGTTCTTGTGTGTTTGCTTCTCTTCTGTATTGATCCATTTACACCCATGTGGAAAGGAAAGTACTTCCATTAAACACCAGCAGAGGGAGCTGTGTATAAAAGCAGACCATGGTTAGAAAAACTTAACTTTCTGCTTTTGACTTCAGTTGTGTTTCTAGTTTCCCAGTTATGGCACCTTTGGTCCAGTTTACTTGTGAGAAAAGATAGTTTTAAAGGAAATAACACGTAATGATCGTTTGCACTAAGTGCGTCAAGCCGATGACAACCTGACATCAACAAACCATTGCGTTCTTCTTTTACTGAAGCGTTCCCAGGCTTATACTACAGCTTCATTCACTATTGTTACAGCTCCTACTCTTCAGTAGGTGAAATGCATGCTGAGTGATTGTCTTCAACCAGTCTGAAAGAAGACTGTATACACATTTAGTTCACATTCTTTCAACACTGGTTAACCACATTAAGAGCAGAATGCAGCTGAAACCTTGTTAAATTTTTTTAATTCTGCCCGAGATGGGTTGCCGTAATAGCTCAGTTGGGCGAGTATTGCGTGAGTGAATGAGTGTGTGTGTGTGCCCTGCGATGGGTTGGCACTCCGTCCAGGGTGTATCCTGCCTTGATGCCCGATGACGCCTGAGACTGAGGCTCCCCGTGACCCGAGGTAGTTCGGATAAGCGGTAGAAGATGAATGAATGAATGAATGAATGCCCGAGATGGCAGGTTCAGTGCTGAAATTCACTTCCTTTAGCATTCAATCAGATTTATTCCGATTAACAAATTAAAAAAGTCAGCATATAAACATTATCACATTGGTTTGTTTGTTTTTGGTCAGTCGTAACAGCAGATTTTGGGCACTGGGAGTTTTTTCCCTTTTTTTCTGTTTCCTTTTTCCGTCCCTAAACTAGGCTGTTAAGCTGTAATGTTTTCATAGCAGGTGGTTTGTGTGGTGCTGAAACGTGACATTATGTGACATAAACCCATTTCCTGTCAGATCGGTGGTGTTCACACACAGGGAGGAAATTTAGATGTGTAATGGCTCAAGCCAGCACATTAAGAAGCTAAAACATCTACAGCTGTGCTGACAGCCTGCTTGCCTTCCAGAGGATTTTAACACACACTTACTGTAAATCTTTTGCATGTTCATCTACTTTGAACATCCTTTCCTGCAGGTCTAGACAGTGGAGCAGCAGGCGAGGGAAAATGAACAACTTAAAGAATGAGGTTAAAAGAAACGGGAATTCACACACACACACACACACACACACACACACCCAAGGGCAATTTAGAGTCACCGACCATCTCACTGACACGTTTTTAAAGGAGAGGACAGGAGAACCCAGGAGAAACACACATGGATATGCAGAGCACATGCCACATTGATGTCTGATTTCCCATCAATTACGATTAGTAATAAATAATACCATGATGAATGCTACCAATTTATTTATTTTTTTATTTATAAAAGTTTCAGCGAGTTCCTTTACAAGAATGCACCTTCGAACTGCTTAGAAGAAGGTCTGTCGGAGATCATAGAGGTGATGGATAACATCACAGTTCATATTCAGAGAGCGTTAGCCAAACGTGCCGTTCAGTCTAAAATAACTCGACACACCGACCTTGAACTGTACACTTTGTGTCTTGTAGCTTTCTGTAAACAATATTCAGCTTCAGCACGAAGGCCACAATCTGGAGTGTGCACACCTTTTTCCACTTATTGTGCAGATGAAGATTACAAAGAGAAAAAAAATACTATTTATTTATTTATTTATTTATTTATTTATTTTTAGCTGAATTCAGCCTCCAGCTTAACAGTGTTTGTATTCTCACCTTCTGCCCTGCAAAGTTTCTTAAATTCTGTGCTGCTGCTGTTGCTTTTCCTTCGTCATGACCTGATCTGGTCTCAGCGAGCATCAGAGATGTCGAGAGAAAGAGGGAACGAGTATCGAGTTTTCCGAGGGGAAGACCGGGTCTCAGAGCTCAAAGCTCTTGCAATCTTTCTAAAGCCTCGAGTTCTCTCACACTTCCCGAACTTTCTCGACTCTCTCTCACACACCCAGTCTGAATCTGTATCTGTTATTTTTTTTTTCAAACCAGATAAGTTTTAATGAAGAACACTTATAACTGGTTGTAATTTAAACTCACCGTTGTTAAGGAATAGGTGGGTTTTGATGACAATAGCGGCGGTAAGACATTACAGGTGAATAGTATCTAAAATAAACCGATTTTCTTTGGTGGAAACTTTGCCTAATTAAACATGAATACATTTACATGCTTAATAAAACAAACAAGCAAAACAAACTCTAGCCTTTTAATGTTCTTATAATTAAAATGCTAATTTCACTTTGAGTACAATCACAAGCGAAAGAAAGTGAAGGAAAATGTTGTCTAATTTCTTTATTATAATTTTATTACAGCTTATTTATTAACCAAGAAAATGTCACACACTGTCGTTAAAGCATAAAATGATTTCTCGCATTTTTTCTGTCTAAATTCTACCACGAATCCTACAGTACAATAATTTTCGGAAACATTTTTGGGAAATGTTGATGTAATATCTTTAGAACCAGGAGTTGGTTCTTATTATGCGACTTATTAAGAAACAGAAACATCAGGAAAGTTTGGATGGTGTATGTGTGTTACATACAGCTCTGTGGCTTTACTGTACCTTTCCTGGTTACAGGCTGGGAGAGGGAGCGGCATGAACTTGTATAAAATTTTATATTTTGTATAGAAAAAAGATACGAGGTTAGCTACTGGGTGCTAGTGGAGCAGACAGAAATGAGAGAGGTTGGAAATGCACAATGAGTGGACATGCACATGGAAATGCACATGCACAATAAGGCCATCCTTAAAAATATTTTGGTTTGTAGTAACATTGGAAAAAAAAAAGGGTCGGTAGGTAGGTCTATATTTTTTTTTTCAAGTTTCAATGTAAAAAAAAAAAAAAAAAGTAAAATTTTGGTGATGGTGATTACGTATGAATTGAAACAAATTAGCATATCGTGACGTCACTGACTTGGTCTTCAAACCGTGCCTTCGGCAGCGTCATTGCAAACCTCATTTTGATGCAGGCTATATAGACTAGACGGGAGAAGGGATGGGAAAAGATCTGGGCACAGTTTTTCCAGAACTTCGTGCCAAGTTAATGCGGTGTCGAGCTGTTTTAATGAATTTTTTAGATGTATTATGGTGCCCGAACCCGAATGACTTTGAACGGTGACCGCAAACATTTTGTTTACTGCAGCCGCAGCCATCATTACCAAACGCGAACCGTTGACTCTGACAGTGAATGAGAGTATGAGACGAAGCGAACGCACAGGCCTTAGTGTGACATCCGGTGACCAATAGTGTAAACATAGATGACGTCACAGGTTTTTATTTAAAAGAAAGAACGTAGCCTTCGTTTGTATGTAGGCCTAGGCAATTTATATATTTACAATACTTACTAAAATATAATTAATATTATTTTATTGCTTTTGTATTAGTTGTTTGAAGAGTAAAAAAAAAAATTGGTCGGTCTTAACGCAAATTTACAACCAGCAAGTCGGTCGGACTTAAAGCAAAAAAAATACAAATTTGAGTCGGTCCTAAATTGACAGGGTCGGTCGTGTTACTGCAAACAATAATATTTTTAAGGATGGCCTAAGTAGCATAGGAAGATGGACAGACGCAGGAATGGACAGGATAAAGGCAATTTAATGATATAGGAGCCTGAAGCCTGCCGTAATGGACAGAAGCAAGGGTGATTAGATGAAATCCAGAATGATGGCCAGCATCATGGGAAGAGGGACAGATGCAAGTAAGATGGATGGAAGCAGAGGTGATGTGGAGCAGCAGAGTCTATGTAAAGTAGCAGGAGAGCGAGAGAGAGCGAGAGAGAGAGAGAGGCTGGCAAAGGGCACAGCAGCAGGTATGATGGACAGAAATAGGGCAAGATGACTAGTGTGGGAAAGAGGGACATACATGGGGGAAGGTGAGCTGAAGGAAGGAAGCTGGACAGAAGCAGGAGGAGATGGACAGCAGAAGGGGCTGATTAGCTGATGCATAGGTGATGGACAGAATCAGGGAAAATAGTAAGTACAGCAGCTTAGCAGAAGCTGAGGAGCAAGAACCGAAGCAGGGATGATGGACAGAAGCAGTGAAAAGGGACAGAAACAGAGATGCTGCACAAAAGTAGAGGATGATGACAGCTGCTGGAAGGAGAGAGAGAATTAATGGATGGAGGAGTAGTAATGATGGACAGAAGAAGGACAGAAGCAGTATAGATAGACAGACAAAGGACAGATGCAGTAATGACGGACAGAAGCACTTATGAGAAACTGAAGCAGTGATGATGGACAGATGAAAGGGGACGACGGACAGAAGCATTAAAACTAGACAGAAGTTGGACAAAAATAGTAATGATGGACAGAAGAAGGAGAGAAGTAATAAAGTTAGTCAGAATAAATAAAGATGAACAGAATCAGTAATAATGGACAGCAACTGTAATGATGGACAGATGAATGAGAGATGCAGTAAAAACAGACAGAAGCAATAAAGATGGACGAAAGCAGGAAAGATGGGCAGAAGAACGAATGACTGACAGAAAGAAAAAACATGATAGACAGAAGCAAAGGAAGAAAACAGTCGAACCAACGACGCGAACCATTTCCTTGTGCCTTGGGGGACATTCAAATCTAGAATATAAAGTGCAGTGGGATTGATAATGTCCTAAGTCTTACAGCCTATAAATACATCTCAGCTGAAGATGAACTGATACTGTCCTCTGTCTCGCTGATTTTTTTTTTTTTCCTTTTCTTTTTACCGTTCTCTCTTTTCCATTCCCTCATTCATCTAATTTGTTTGCGATCTTCGTGTGTCAGTTTAAATCTTCAGCTTGCTCTTTATTCTATTGACACACACTCCATGTCTTCTCAGTATCAGACTACGTGTATTATGTGCCGTCGGCTACAGTATATACGACGTTTATGGCCAAATTTATACCGTCCCACGATTTCAAAAATCCAGGAAAGCCGGAAAGACAGAACGTACATTCTGTCATAATGAATATGACAGAGTTCTCGCATGCAGATGTCTAAGAAATATGACACGTGAGTTTCCGGACATCTGAAAGCTGGCTATATGTGACAACACAACGCCGTCATTGCAGCACATGTTTATTTCTAGAAAACCGAAACCGTTTTTAGTCGCCGTTATAATCACGAGTTTAATCAGCCTGGGGCTTTTTTTACTTTCTTTTCCCAGTGAAGGCACAATGTAGATGATGTAAACCACAGCAACTACGTTATAAAAGACTTTTAAATTCACCCATCATACCGCTATAGCCTTAATTGATAGAAGAACGCTTTCGTATGAGACATGCTTTCTTGGAAGATGAGCAGTTTCTGGAATAGTACTGATGTGATATGAAAGTTAATGTTTTGAAAAAGTACTAGGGATAAGAACGATGAGGGGCAAAAACAAACTGTTGAAATTAATAACCGAAGAATTGACGTCCCAGAGCACACAATTAAAATTTCACACCATAAGGTTGTGCACAGTTATGGGACTTTAGATACTTCACTGTAGTTCTTTAACAAAACAGCCATGTTTTGGCTTTCTTAGGCATGCAGAAATTTGTGCTTATGTAGATATAAAAAAAAAAAAAAAAAAACGCAAAGCAATACACAAGACACCATTTTTTTTCAAACGTCCACTTTAACCTAATATAGAGCCGCTATTGGGATGAGTGTGATGTGGTCAGCAATACTGTGTGGGCTTGAAAGAAATGCAGAGTAGGAACTATATATTAACGTGCCAGCATTTTTCAAACACTACTACCACACTTCTACTGTTATTTCTTCAATAACTTTGCTTTGCCTATAGGCCTATCTATTGCCGATGGTAGAAATATTTGTATTTTTGTTTCTCAGTTGCTAAAACGTAGGTGACCAAAACTCCACCACATCAGAAATGATTGATTCTGCCACCTTTATGTAAATAGCTGCAATGGGAAGTTTCCCCCACCGTTGATTATGTGGAGCTACTGTGACCCTTGGTGCTGAAAATGAATGGAAAATCCAACCTAGAGAAATCTTACAGCTAATAAAACCTAGCTAATAAAAGCCACACACAGCACTAATAATGTTCTGTCTCTGCTAGCCTAGAGAAAGTGGAGAAAAATGTGACGGATGTGATGGTGATTCAGCGTTTCTCTCTTCTATCAAATTCGTCTTGAGTTGTGACAGCCGCCAAGACGTTCTTCTACAAGCTAGAAGTATATGCATCTGATCCACCCAAAGTACCAAAAATACAACACCCCCTCCCTCATTTTCTTACCCTCCACCCTATTGATGAAGACTTGGCCACCATCATCGAAGGGATTAACAAGATCTGCCAATCTCTTTCTTCTACTCCTTTCACGATACCTCATTTCTCATCCCTCTCCTCCTCCCATCTCCTAAACACAACAGAGATTCTGTAGCTCCTTTTTGTCAATCCCACCACTTGTCTGCTAGATCCAATCTCATGACTGTCCCTCAAGACCTCCTTCTTCTCATTATCATTTTCATTGTAAAAGGACTTTAGAGCATCTCATCACATCCTGACTGCTTCCAAGAAAGCAAGGGCTCCTCTATAGTCCCCTGTGACTGTTACTGAGAAACTTCATACTGCTAAATCAACTAAACTGTGATCGATCTTCATTCGTCTTCATCACTCATTAATCTTTGGTGCAAGATCTTGTCATCTCCATGAAGAATTTTATCTGGAGATGCCCATAACCTGAGTATAGCTCTGGACAAGCAGCTCTCATTTTTGGTCTATTGATAATCCATGAAGGTTTCGTTCGCCCCCAAACCCACCCCACCCCCCACCCCACCTCCCCTTGATCACACACAGGACTCTATATTGTTTGTTCATGTGCTGACCACATAAATATGAAAAAATCCCTTAGATATTATCATCTGCCAATCATTGTCGATGATTATTACTACTTTCATTTTCCTTTAACAATCCGTTGTCATCCATTCGTACCCCAGATAACCCCAGGACCCTAAAGAGTTTGGCTTCAAAGCAGCACATTCCACACAACTGCCCCTATGGCTGTTACTGATAAGCTTTGTACCATAAATCAGCCAAACTATCAACAGACCTGATCTTTATTGATCATCTCCCCGAAGAACTCTATGATCTGTCAGTGCACATAACCACGTTGTCGTTGTTGCTGTGGACAACCAGGTGTCATTCAATCAGACCATAACTAGTCTAGATCTAGAGCTCCTAAGAGCGCACAAACATTGATGCAGTTTTCGACAACCAACCGTCGTTCTCTGTTCACTTTGCTAACCAGACTCAATCACGTAGGTTTCTGTTTAACACAATCGAGCAGATGTGGACATTTCTGCTCATGGAGGTCGGCCACGCCCTTGTTTAATCCCAAGATGGGACTGCTGCAACTTGCTCCTGGCAAATATTCCCCTGTGTGCAATTAGACCCCTGCAACCCATCCAGAATGCAGCTGAAAGCCTTGTTTCCAACCTTCCCAAGTTATTCCACTGCTGAGCTCATCGGAAGTCAAACACTGATGTTTGCCTACAAAGCCAAAAACAGACAAGCCCCAATTTCCTGAAGGCATTTATCAAACCCTGCTGTGTCCACCTCGCATGGCTGGAATTGACCAGATCAAGTTTTCCTTCTCTATCTTGGTCCCCAAAGTTCTGGAGTGTATTTTCTCTGGCTGTCTTCGTTAGAAGACCCAGAGGTCTGCTAATAATTTTCGTTCATGCAAACTCCTCACTAACAGCTTTGTAGATGATGAAGGGATTCGTAAACCCTGATCTGTTTATACTATCACAAGCGTGCCAATAATTTTGGGTATGACTATGCGCCACGATAAATTGTAATACATGTTCAATAAATTCTTTTTGTATTGATTTGTAGTACATCTTAACATCATATCAGTTCATTAGCATAACTTGTCACTGGTCTGAATTCTTACACATTTTCACTGCACGGTATGAGCTTCTGTACCCTTAATACCCCCCCCCCCTTCTTTCTCTCTCTTCCTGTCTCTCTCTCTTTTTCTTTCTCTCTCCCTCTTTCTTTCTTTCTCTCTCTCTCTCTCTTTCTCTCTCCCTCTTTCTTTCTCTCTCTCCCTCCCTCTTTCTTTCCTTCTTTCTTTCCTTCTTTCTTTCCTTCTCTCTCTCTCTCTCTCTCTCTCTCTCTCTCTCTCTCTCTCTCTCTCTCTCTCTCTCTCTCCCTTTCTTTTGGAAGTCCAGCTGGGAAAATCACAGCCTCTGTGGCTGAATGTGCGCTTGATGGAGATCATTTGGACTCCAACTCAGCTGTGGGAAATTGAATTACCTTTACAATCTGTTCGTGCACTGAAGTGTGTGTGTAACGTGTGTGTATGTGAAACTGTAGAATTTATGCCTCTCAGTTCCCACTGTTTGGAGTGTGTGTATGTACAAAAATTGCAGAAATTGCTATGATTGCGCTTCCCCATTGCCCCTGCCTTCAGTGTGAAATCCTTTCCTGTATGCTTTTGCAGTGCTGAGTGCTTGGATGGAACCGTGTTAAACTTAGAGGGCATTAGCTCGGTCACACACGGTTACAGGTCCCTGACAGCACTTAGTGATGCCAAATACACACACACACACACACACACACACATATAGACACACACTTGGAATTGATGTTCTGGTGGTTGCAAGCTGATATTAGATTTTATTTTAGATATTAAAAACAGATATCAGATATAAGTGGAGAGAATTATTACAGATGCAACAGAAGATGAAGTAGCTTAAGCTGCATTTCAAATGTTGTACTATAAACACTATGCACTACACAGTCTACCCTCTAGTGTACAAATTTTACAAGGGTATTTTGTCTCAACTGGAACACCAAGTCGATGGCAAATGATGTCAAACTCACGTAATGCGACGCCGATTGCTGTGACGGAATACAGTGTATTTTCTCACACAACCTGGACTAATTTAATACATTTCTAAGATGTCTTATGCAGCGGAGTGCCGTCAGCCATTTTGAAAATATTTTCTTATCCAGCATCAGTGCCTCGTAGCCTCGCACCTCGCGTGCTAAGTAATCAATAAGTACTCGAATCTTCTTGGAACTCGAATCGAGTACCACTTTACTTTGGAATTTACTTGCACTGTTTACACTACAAAACGGCATAAGATAGTGCACATGTATGTGAGCTGCGACCAATGGAAACGCAAGTGTTCTATGAAGTGTTAGGCCAAGGATCACAGGTCAGGAGTTGATTCCGTAATGACTCCTTTTTATTGATTTATTTCTATGTAGGTTCAGTGTGGATCATACTACATAGAGGCTGTTAACACATCAGACATTTCCCACCTTATAACCTGTTTTTTCCCCCCAGTAGATTAATGGGCATTTGAGTGCAGGTTTAAGTTGGCTGATATACTGTATAGATTATATGACTGGGAATAATTAAAGGCAAAAGCAATTCTCCAAGCTTGTAACATGGCTTGAAACAGCATAGACTTTGTGGACACGTTAATGCAGATAATACGCTTAATACGCAGATAATAATCAATACAAACAAATATGAATATGAAGTATTAAAGCTTGTCATTGGTATTCACAACCAAGACAACTAATTAGTCTTTAAAAAGACAACAGTTTCCTTCAGAGAGAGCGCAAAATCATAAAAGCACAAAAAGTCTCTGTTCCCACCACTGCACACACTCTTTTCCTTCTCTGTCACCGGATATATTGTTCCGCACCATGTAAGATGTAAGTAATGAATTTTCTCTGTTGTGTCACGCCGCAATCTCGTTTTTCGGGTGCTTGTTTTGTGAAGAGTTCCTCGAGTGTGCTCGTACATGTTCAAAACGAGTGTGCGGCTTTTTCCCAACACGATGCTTTATTATTTAATTAACATAGCTGCCATTTGGTGACTCATGTTTCTGTGTTCACTTTTGTCATGAGGTGGATTAGCCAGGCATAGAAATTGGCACTCTAAACTGCAGGGTGGAGATGTATGTCCATACTGCAAGATGTCTGATGAGAATTGATGTCTGATTGTCTGATGAGCTATAGAATGGATCAGAGCCAAAGCTTTCTACCCCTGGGGCTGATGACACAAGGAGTATTTATTAACTAGCTTCTTCTAGATGTCCGGGTGTATCTTTAAACCACGGGTGAAGACCTACCTCTTCCTGAAAAACTTAAACCAGCACTTATTTCATTGTTGTTTTATATATATATATATATAGTCCAATCTTGTCCAATTATATATAGACAAAAACCAAATAAAACCCTGCTGTCATAAATGTATTCAATTTTTCATTGTATTTATGCTGACAGGGTTTGGATTAAGCCCAATAAAATAAAAGACCAATAAATGAAGAACCTAATAAATATAATAACTTTGATGATAATGGGTTGTGATTTTTGACAAAGAAAAATGAAGGGGAAAAAAAAACAGACAGTTTGGCTCTGCTTGATGGACCCCTGGACCCCTAAAAATCATGGGTTAAGAGAATATTACATGACATCACTGAAGCTAAATTACTCGTTAGTACATCCTGTCTTAACAGCATATTAAAAGTAGGAGCGCTTATACGATCTATAGAATAAAAAAAATCTTTTCCTAAAGATGCTTTTTAATACCGAAACGTTTAATTCCTTTTGTTTTTTCTTTATATTTGGAATAATCGTGACACTGTAGCACAGATAAACTAGTGACGGTATGAATGTGCTGTCTGCATGCAGAATCACACAACTTCTTTATCATGGTTTAACTACAACATTGAATTCTTGCACTACGTTCACAGTAAGACTGGATTGCAGGGCAGGAAGAGGCTTGGCAGATTTATTGGATTCATTATTTATTTATTTATACATTTAACCAAGATGCTGAGGTGTATGCTGAGAGGCTGAAGCATGGTTAGAATCCAGGAGTGAGTATTAAGGCCAGGGCTTGGCAGAACAACTTGGCAGAATGCCTCCAGGAGCCAGAGATGAGAGAGAAGAAATGGGATGAATGATGAACTGTCGTGATCCTGATGCCGAATACATTATATTGTGTGTTTGTGTTTTTTTTTAACAAAAAAAAGACATGCATGACACAGTTTAGAGAATACAGAATTCATAAATATACAGTATAGTCTAACATCTCTGTGTAGCTGAACCGCTCGTGTGGAGAAAGGCGCGGAGAAATTTCTGACAATTTTTTATTTATTTATTTTTTTAAAAGAGAAAGCGGACACTTTTTCTACAAGCTTTTTCTGAGGAAATGAGACTGATTCGCCATTCCTTGCTTAAAAGCAGACTGAAGAATGGCTGTAAAAAATGATGAAAAGCAAAGTGAAGGTGAAGAATTATCCATCACAACCAAGAAAGAGAAGAACAAAAAGAAGGTTTTTTTTTTTTGTATCAGATTGGAATCGCATTCTGAGTCTCACTTGTTTGCTGCTATTGTGTTGGAGAAGTACTCTGACGCCAGTTCTGTCTTCTCATAGCATTTTTAAATGAGCATCATCAATGCAAGGTCTTCCATCTTTCTGTCCAATTTTTCTAGAGAAGAAGAAAAGGAAAGAATCATTTTTTTGCTCTGTGAAATGTGATATTGTTTTCTATACTTACACGATCACACCACTGTTGTTTGGTTTCGAATGGCCAAATGAACAGTTATAAAAAACATAAAAGACAAACCTAAGTATCACGTAAGACCAATATTTTGCTTTATCTTTATTAGGGGAAGCAGTTGCAATTATAATCAATTAGAATCAAAGCCATTTATTTTTTATTTCTTTGATTGTACATTCATATGAACTTAACTATTATCCAAGATTTATTTTGTATTAAAACTCTTGTTTGATCTGTTTCCAGCAGTTTCCTATATTACCCATAATGCCGTTCGACCACCTGCTGATAGTTGTGCCAGTGGGATTTAGCTTCAACTCGATCTAAACTGAGCAATGCAGCAGCACTATAACCATTCAGAATATATTTCTATAAACATCCAGGATATATTTCTATAACCATTCAGAATATATTTCTATAAACATCCAGGATATATTTCTATAACCATCCAGGATATATTTCTATAACCATCCAGGATATATTCCTATAAACATCCAGGATATATTCCTATAAACATCCAGGATATATTCCTATAAACATCCAGGATATATTCCTATAAACATCCAGGATATATTCCTATAAACATCCAGTATATATTCCTATAAACATCCAGGATATATTCCTATAAACATCCAGGATATATTCCTATAAACATCCAGGATATATTCCTATAAACATCCAGGATATATTCCTATAAACATCCAGGATATATTCCTATAAACATCCAGGATATATTCCTATAAACATCCAGGATATATTCCTATAAACATCCAGGATATATTCCTATAGCCATCCAGGATATATTCCTATAAACATCCAGGATATATTCCTATAAACATCCAGGACATATTCATATAAACATCCAGGATATACGGCTATAATTATCCAGGATATATTCATATAAATATCTTGGATATATTCTTATAAACATCCAGGATATATCTTTGGAACACTGGGGTGTTGGAACATCCAATCAAACATGGAACTCAAAAGAATCTCCGATGTTCATTTTGTTTGAAAAAAATTGTGACATAAAAATTCTTCAGTCTGAGATTTTAAAATGCCAGAAAAACATAGGGTTGTTGTTGCTAATCAGACATTTTCTTTAATGTGAGTCCAAGGGAACTTTGCTGGTGTTACATTGACCCACTGAGTGTGTGTGTGTGTGTGTGTGTGTTAGGGGTGTAACACTGCCACTGTTTGTATCTGTTATTTGCCTATCAACCAACCATTAACGGAATTGACAAACACACACACACACACACACACACACACACACACACACACACACACACACACACAAACTGAATAGTGCGGCTACTATTTGTGCCTGTATTTATGAGTATGAGTGACTGAATGAGATGCAGACTGAGTGAAATGTCGTAACAGATGAGACAACAGACAACAGCAGAGACGGTCCCCACAGTTCTTATTCAGTCTGTGCAGTAAAATGATTAATAAAATAAAAAAAAGATTGTGTATTTCATGTCTATGTCAATTTTATGTCAGCTTGGTCAAAGCTTGACATTCAGTGTTTGAGGAAATCGTATTCAACTAGCAAGGTTCTAGATGTTTAAGCAGCTGCTTTAAACCTCTTCAAACCTCCTTAAGAAGATCATTTATGATTTTTACGGAAGATGGTCCAAGATTGTGTGTTTCTAACTTTTTGTGCTAGGATTTTAAAGGAACAGCCACATTTAGGCGTGATGGTCAGGTGTCCATCAGAGACACAGAGAGGTGTAGAGAGTTATTTATTTTCAGTAAGTGCATTATCCTGGTCAGTGTTGTGGTTCATCTATGAACACTGGGCATGGGACAGAAAGACTAATTGAATGTGTGGCTAGTCTATTGCAGGACAAAATGCTTGCACGCACAAATACACACATACACACACTTGTTAACGCAAAGGGGAAAATTATTATAGCAGATCCACCTATTGGTATATTTTTGGAGGAACTGGAGAAAGTCTACACTAGCAGTGACTTCTTTAGCTTATCCCCATTTCTGTAGAAATGTATTATGTCAAAGAATTGGTCTTATAAATCTATGAGATGAAATAATACAAGGACGCTTTAGGACAATGTAGAATTTATATTTTCAACTGCCTTTTTTTTTTTTAGAATACTTTGTTTTATTGTACCAGCTGTCCAATGGAACATGGCTATCCTCTCTCTCTCTCTCTCTCTCTCTCTCTCTCTCACACACACACACACACACACACGCACACACACGCACACGCACACTTCAGAATGAGCTGTCTCTCCCACTTTCTATTTCATTCCATGCATCTCTATTATTCTCCTACGTCTTGGAATAATGCTATTAAAGATAATTACCCACAATGTCCGACATACACTCCATTTAGTTAAAGTCACATTGCATTATTCTTTAAATTCTTTAAAGAAGAATTCTTTCCTTCATTTCCGTCACATAATACCTGCTGAGAGATTAGAGACAGAGACAGATAGGCAGAGCACAAGAAAGAGATAACCATGTCCTTGACCTTGGCGTAACTTAGGCAGTCTTTGTGTGAATGTGAATTAAAGACCACACAGAGCCAAAGTGAATTAGATTGAACATCATTTCCTTTTTTTTTTGTTTCACCTTTCTTAAAATTCTACTCCTGCACATCGCATCTGCATATGATATAAAGAGGCTATTGCTACCATTTTCCTCCTGTCTTCTCCCATTTGGGGCTAATACGATGCTTACGCTTAAGCCGTTAAACCCCATCATTATCAAGCAGAAATGCCGGTTCTTCATGCAGGATCCTTGTTTCATTTACAATGAAAGCCTCAGGGCTAGTGGATGTGCATCGGTTTAATGTGAAACATTAAAACAAATAGATTTATATGTTGTCATTACTGAAACGCAAGAAAACACGCGGCACCAGATGGTCGTTCTTATTCCGCAGAGTTTGCATCATGTAGACTTGTCAGCAAATAGAACACACAGGACACGATGGAAAAATCTGCCCCAGTTACCACTGCCTGACTCTGAGTTTTGCAGAAGTTTGGGCAAACCATCAAGATTGCAGGTTTTATAGAGTTCTAAAGTGCCATGAAGCAAATAGAACCTCTATATAAAGCTAAACATGTCAGAATAATTTCCTAGTTTCATGTCGTTACTTTAAATTCGATTAAGTTGAAAGACATTAGGAAAAAGTTGTAATTGTGACCACCTACTCAGTCAGTGCTGCAGATATCACAGCATCAAAACACTTTTTATAGTATTTCTATTCTTATGTTGCAGGACTTTTTACCCACTATTCTTTACAGAATGCTTCTAGCTCTTCCAGCTCCGAGACGTTCTTGAGTCGTCTTGATCCACCCACAGCTTCAGGGGACCGTGAAGGCCATTCCATAAGCTTAAGCTGGCTTTTCTTGAAATAGTTCTGGGTGGATTTTGAGGTATGTTTTGTCCTGTTGTAAGAGTCAGCCTTGTGTTTTTGGGGTTTATTTGTTTCCGTATCTGCTGAAATTTACTGGAAACCATCCTTTCATCTAGCAGTTTAGAGATTTCTATGTTACTGGATGAAAAAGCATAATAGATCCACCCACATTCTTAACCGTTGGCAAGATGTTCTTTTTATTAAACGCTGCTTCTTTTATTTCTCCAAACGTCTCTCGTGATTTTGTTCTGTGCTTACTTCCCAAACGATTCTGGATTATTTAGATATTGTTCCGCATAATAGACATTATGAGTTTTCTATCTGATGACTCTTCCATGCAGATCATTCCATGCTGTGTCAGGCATCGCTGCACAAAAAAAAGTGCACTACGATGACATGGGCATACAAGCAGTTCCACCTGAGAGGTTTCTTAGTCTTTCAGTTCATTCCTTGACTTGACAATACCTTTTTCAATGCTATTTGTACAGTGGACATCTTTCGCTTTCTCTTCTTTGTAGGAATCTGTTTTTAGACCCTTATTTAGCTGCGTAGAGGAACTCATGGATTTTGAGTGTTAACATAAGGATATGAAAGTCATAGAATGGCTTGTCTCCGATTTTTGAGAAATGTTTCAGAAAACTGAGTCGGCGCGACAAACTAAAAATCAAAACAAAAATCAAAACAAACGTGTAGCCAATGAGCAGAAAGGGGCGGGTCTTGTCAATATGCGGTGGAGAGAGTGTTCAGTGCGCATGTGTGACATTAGCAGAAAGCGGTTTTAACACCGACATGGAGGATAAAAACAAAGAAAGAAAGCGAAGAAACGCTAAACGCTGTTACTACACAAAACACGGTTGTAGCTGCTTCTCTAAATTACTACGATAGAAAAGAGGTGTTATTTGTGTAGTAACAGCGTTTAGCTCAGGAGTTATTGACTCGGGAAACTCCAATCTGTGAATATGTGACCAACTTCCTGCTCCTTCAGTTCTCTCCAGCGCTGGAAAGCTGATCCTACAGTATATTAACACGGTCTTACTTCTGGCCTTATCGTAAGGCTTTTTTCGCTATCTTTCTTTGTTTTTATCCTCCATGACAATGTTAAAACCGCTTTCTGCTAATGTCACACATGCGCACTGAACACTCTCTCTGCCGTATATTGACAAGACCCGCCCCTTTCTGCTCATTGGCTACACGTTTGTTTTGATTTTTTGTTTGTCGTCCCGACTCAGTTTTCTGAAGCATTTCTCAAACATCGGAGATCCTACCTTTAAGGACTTAAGGGTTAGACTTTACAAATAGACAGCTGTTGCCACAATTATTATTTCACTTTTTTCTTTTTTTTTAAAAATAAATTAACTAAATTACTGCACAGATATTTACTTCTTTTTTATTGGATTATATACATTTATCTAATTTTTCCTTCTGTACTTCACTCCGCAAAGAAAGTGCACTTGCTGTGTGTGAGGATATTTTTACTGTACCACTGCAGGAAGTGGAGGCTGTACAGAGATAACAGGTTAGATTAGAGGATAAAGTTTGTACTGTGCAGAGGGGAAGACCAGAGGAGGCGGATGGAGAGATGACGGCACACTCGGGTTCATGTGTCAGCAGAGCTATATCTGTCCAACTAATTGTGCCACATTCGCTCTGAGCTGTCTGTGAAATGCCCACAATGTCCGAGACTGGCTGATGACCAAGCAGCCTGTGTCGTGTTCAGATAACAGCATCGAAATGCAGTCAAACGCTGGCTGTAAGAGGAGAGCAGGAAGCTGCCTCTGGGCAATATGGACAGGAGCGTGGGCGTGTGTGAGGCTGTGTCTGTCTGGATATCTTCATGTCACAGCTTGGACTGTGCAATAGTACAATTCCAAACTCTGACTAAATCCCTTGGTATCCAAAGAGCATCTTGCTTTGGTAGAGAGGAAAGAATCATCACATCAAATTACACAGTGAAGTACTACATGGGTTCAACTCTAATTGCAATCAGCAGCAAGGAAATCATCCAACAAGTGATCCTGTATCCTGTGTGTGTGTGTGTAAAAATCATTGCTCTATAAGGCTCTGTGTCATTCCCCCATGCCTAAATGAAAAGTTTTGTTCCTGCCCTTTTGCTCCAACTTCTTTGCAAGGATCGTGCCACATGCAACCGTGCCAGAAATTTGATCTCTGGGCAAAATATTAGTTATAGATTCAATGGACTACAATCCAAAGGCCTGCTTCAGTAGATATATGCAGGCATGCTCATATACATATATATATATATATATATATATATATATATATATATATATATATATATATATATATATATCTCTTACAGAAGTGAGTACAGCCCTCACATTTTTGTAAATATATTATTATATATTCATGTGACAACACTGAAAAAATGACACTGTGCTATGTAAAGTAGTGAGTGTACAGCTTGTATAAGAGTGTAAATTTTCTGTCCTCTCAAAATATCTCAACACAGCCGTTAATGTCTAAACCGTTGGCCACTAAAGTGAGTACACCCCTAAGTGAAAATGTCCAAATTGGCCCAAAGTGTCAATATTTTGTGTGGCCACCATTATTTTCCAGCACTGCTTTAACCCTTTTGGTCACGGAGTTCACCAGAGCATCACAGGTTGCCATTGGAGCCCTCTTTCACCCCTTCATGATGACATCATGGAGCTGGGGGCTCTTGCGCTGCTCCATCTTCCATTTGAGGATGCCCCACAGGTAGCTTTCTTGTGCATCATCTTTAGAAGAGGTTTCCTTCTGGGACGACAGCCATGCAGACCAATTTGATGCAGTGTGTGGCGTATGGTCTGAGCACTGACAGGTTGACCCCCCACCCCTTCAACCTCTACAGCAATGCCGGCAGCATTCATGTATTGAATTCACATATTCTATTTCCCAAACACAACCTCTGGATATGACGCTGACAACGTGCATTCAACATCTTAGTTTGACCATGGCGAGGCCTGTTCTGAGTGGAACCTGTCCTGTTAAACCACTGTATGGTCTTGGCCAACGTGCTGCAGCTCAGTTTCAGGGTCTTGGCAATCTTCTCATAGCCTACACCATCTTTATGTAGAGCAACAATTCTTTTTTCCATATTCTCAGAGAGTTATTTGCCTTGAGGTGCTACGTTGACTTTCCAGTGACCAGTATGAGAGAGTGAGAGCGATAACACCAAATTTAACACACCTGCTCCCCATTCACACCTGAGACCTTGTAACACTAACGAGTCACATGACACCAGGGGAGAGAAAATGGCTAATTGGACATTTTCACTTAGGGGTGTACTCACTTTTGTGGCCATCGGTTTAGACATTAATGGCTGTGTGTTGAGTTATTTTGAGGGGACAGCAAATTTACACTGTTATACAAGCTGTACACTCACTACTTTACATTGTAGTGTCATTTCTTCAGTGTTGTCAATAAAATATTTACAAAAACGTGAGGGTGCACTTACTTCTGTGAGATTACTGTATGTGTGGAGGCCTGGGAAAACACTTTGCAGGGTGAAATCTTTCCACTATCTATAGTATGTAAAATCTATATAATATAAAAGAGCTTTCTGGAAAGAAATATGTTTGTTTTGTGTGTAATGTATCTCCACCATATGTAATAGCATTTTTATATATTTCCCCAAAGACTGAAACCTGATTTGAAAGATTTTAATTCCATGTCATTTTGATTGCAAATACCACCACATACTCATTGAGACAGTGGGATCAAATCCATATTATTTAAAGGTTCATTTGGCTTCTGGAATCAAATAATCACTTTAGCATGTAAAAAAAAAATTGGAACACCTTCTGAAAGCCTCTGGGTTTTTAATAGGTAAACATATGTACTTTTTATCTTTATTATAACAATATTGGACGATTCAAGTAATATAACTAAAAAAAAACAAACCAAAAAGTCTTATTTGTACTTAAAATGGATATAATGACCTACGGGTGAATCACAAATTATTAGATCATTGATACAGGGCATTTTGATGAAGGCTCGAAGTACATTTAAAACACCTCCAGCATGGCCAGGTTTGGGCGTTCTGATGTCTCTGTTTTGTGTTTTCACGCCAGCAAATTGTCCACCTGAGAAGTAGACAAGAACAGTTTCCTGCTCTGATTAGGTGACTTCTGTATCTTATCAAACATTAAACAATGGACCTGTGTAAATTTTCACAATTTTCACTTTCATTTTCCACAAAGCTGGTCTGGGGAATTGAAGCGTCTGGGCCATATAGAATCAGAACATAGAAGCAGAAAGACACACGAGTCAAAGTGGTGTCCCTCTGGGTTACATTAGCTCCTCGTTGTGAACTGATATAGAGCTTTTATATTCTTTTTCCACAATTAATTCTGAATTTCATGTTTGGACTTTATTATCCTCACCAGGGGCAGTTCTAGACCTTTTTTAGGGTGGCTTCAGCCCCCCTGTCTGTGATCTCAGCCACCCTAAAACTAAAAGTATAGTTTTTACTTTCATAAATAAAAAATAAAAATTACGTTAAAATGCAGGACGTGTCGTCGATGGGAAAGAAAATTATTTATCAGTTTGATCCAAGAGCGATTTTTTTTTACTTTGCTTTTACGCGTGTGAGTTTGTAGTCTTTCAAAAGTGCATCATCAGCTGTCTGCTTTATTTGAACGCGCAGTCAGAGCTGGAGGCGTTTATCTATAACGTTAATCGGCGAAAAACCGCAAAGACGGCAACCAAAAGCAGTGAAATTTCACTATTCATATTACCAAAGTTGTAGCACAAACAAAATATTAATGCAAACAATCCATTCAATACTAAATACAAATAACATTTACTGATTTGGTTTTTGTCTTGTGCATATTTTTTTTTTATTAATGACATTAATGCATTCATTGGACACACAATGCACACATACATGAACTGATTTGATTCAAGACTGACATCATTACATCATGCATAAAATTTTGGTGTCCACTTTTGCCATTTTAAATAATACCATAACCTTTGGCTTACTATGTAGTCATATAATATATAATATAAAACTCTTCTTGTTTTAAATTCTCACTGAGGGCTAAAACCCCTAAAGATGAGACCCTAGATCCGCCCCTGATCCTCACAAAGAAATGAAAGATCGGTGCTCTAGATCAAATATACTGTAGATGCCTGTAACACTCTCTTTGGAACTATTAAGCAAGCAAGGCTACATGCTTTTAGAGTTCAGACACCTGCAAAGAAATTCATTAATACACCTGATGGTACATTCCAATAAAACTGTAATAATGCCTGAACCAATTTTATCACTTACCCTAACACAACAGATTTTTTTTTTTATCTTATTACTTCTATCCAGTTTAGGAATACAACAGTCAGTGCAGTACAAAACCTCTTTTTTTAATTCTCATACTTTAGTCCCTTATGTCTAGTGACCTTGTGTCAAGTGCTTAAGGAAAAAACAAATACTATGATCAATGTTGTCTCTGTCACTTCATCACTATGACATTGGGTTGTGCGGTGCACCACCTAACTTCATTCAGCTCATCCAGCATGTCCTTTAGAGCTTTCCGAAAATTGTGTGCCTCCGGTATATTTGGACATTATCTTGGTGCGTGGCTCAACCTTTGAGGTGACACTCAATTCTGTTAACGCTGTCTTGAAAAGGAAAGCCCAGGCTGCATTGAAGTTACACCCAGACTCATGCAGGTTTATACAGAATGAGATCAGATGTCAGAGACATTGTATCTGTGTACTGGGAGTGGACACTGAGTAAGTCCCTGGTGCTGTGTAATGTAAGACAAGTGCAGGCCTACCTGTGGTTTAGCTTCTTATTACAGGAATAGTGGCTTTTGTGACAATACTTTCCCCTTCTCTCAGCTTATTGAGTTTTTCAATAAGACAAAGACGACAGCAACCTTGGATGCCAAATGCCTTAGAAACTGAAACTAGTAACTAGTAACTGGAAAAAAAAAACAGATTTCCAGTCTTTATGAAGGCTACAATACTATGTGCTGGTGGATCAGTGGCTCTGATCTTGACATCTAGATACCTGCTGGCAATGATGCATGTATACAAAACACACCAATCGTCTACAAAGCACTCACTTCTAACGGATCAAAGCGAATGGTAAAGAATAGGCTGGTGTCTGCAACACCAAAGTCGATACTTCGCTCTAACGGTCTTGCGAACATCTCAGTCATTGTTTCATTATAAACCTGTGATTCCATTCAAACAGCACAAAGACCAGATGCTGAACTTTGCTTGACCTTTTTGGGAATTAGAAACTTAGTCAAGCTTTTTATACGTAGTTGTCCGTGTAGCACCGCATTAATTCTGATTTAGCCTGAAGCCAGGTAGCAGAAGCGGTAATAGAGTGCTCAGTAATAAATCAGCATTTTCTCTCAAGCATTTCATTTCTCTTTCCATTTGCTTCACTTCACCAGCTTTTGTGCTTTAGCGATCATATTTCATTTTTTACACATCAGGGTTCTCTCTTTCTCTTAAAAAGGACAGACCGCGTCCAAGCAAATTCAAATCCGAACAACAACCGAACCATTTTTTTTAAACCATTGTCTAGCAGTGAATGACTAGTTTGTTGTTCTACAAAGGGACCTTTTCCCCATAGAGCTTGTTATGCTTGATGAAGTGTGAGTGTTGCTTTCAAGCCTAGGTACCAGAGATGGGGGACTCGAGTCATATGACTTGACTTGAGTCAGACTTAAGTCGCAAATTTGAGACTTGAGACTTGCTTGACAAATATTAAAAGACTCGACTTAACTTTGACTTGACATTCATGACTTGAGACTTGACTCGGACTTGAGTTAAATGACTCCGAGATGGGGGACTCGACTTGACTCGAGTCAGACTTAAGTCGCAAATTTGAGACTTGAGACTTGCATGACAAATATTAAAAAACGACTCGACTTGACTTTGACTTGACGTTCATGATTTGAGAATTACTTGTGACTTGCACGTGTGTGACTTACTCACACTTCTGCTAGGTACAGTCCAGACAACTGATCTCAGGTCCACGTGAAAACAAGCACCTGGGTTTTCGCATATTGGATAAGGGAAATGTTTCACTCCGATAAAGTTATACATGCCATAGTCAGATGGATACGCTTATTTAAGCGTACTACTTTGTAATGCCAGTCCATTGCAGGACATCATGTACAAAATGATTACATTTAGAGTTCAGCTAATTGGATGAAATAATGTAGACACCAAATAGTTGCTTTTTATTCCCATCATTGTTTTAGCCTCAAAATATCTGTGACATTGTGTCACTGTTTTTATTTCATTTTTTGGAACCTGGAGGGAAGTGTTTGCTTTTGTTTTCCAGACGGTTTTGTTGAGTGAGTTGGAGATGCTTTCCTCCGTCATTTCAGTCAGACTGTTCTATGATCCGGGATCAACATCTTCCCTTCTCTATGCTGGAGTGCCGCTGAGTTGTTGATGTGCAGAACAACATATGTGCTGGTATCAACACCAATATGGCGATATAGAGTAATTGAATAGTTTATCAGAGAAAACAGCCTGGGTTCATAAACCTGAATGAATAAACGAACATGTCTCGTGCTCGCTGACCCACACTGTTGATGAATAAAAACATACACATTTAGATTGAACCTTTCTGAAGCTACAGTAAACACAGGGCTCTTGTGTGTGTGTGTGTGTGTTGATACTGATGAAAAACTCGAGTGTGACCCAAGCAATTTCTAATTCAGTGTTTCTTTTATTCCTTGCTGCTCTCTTTCCTGCATGCAATCTGTGTGCGTTCTCTTTTATTTCTATTCTTTCTTTCTTTCTTTTTTTTTCTCTCTCTGCATTTTATTTTCCTCTTCATCACTGGTCTTGCTTATCTAATTTCTCTCGTTCTCTATTTCTTGTTTCTCTCTTGGTCACCGTTTCTTATTCTTTCTGCCTAATTCTTATTTTATATACCTTATTTTGTGTCTCAGTCCCTCCTTTTAACATCCGGTGTCTTGTCCACTCTTCATTACTCCTCTCTGGTCCTCTCCATCTGCTCTGCTTTTCTTCCACAGCCTGAACGCTTACAAACCAGGTTGTGCCCTTTGTACCCTTCTGTCCCTGTAGTTATGACGCTATCATTAATAATTACTCATCGCTGTGCATCGTATCACGCTGTCGGCACGGTTGTTGTGGTCTTGGTGAGAAAGGTCGGCAGACGCTGGCAGTGCTGCCCAGGAGGCTTTGATCTCTTAATGATAGGGCACTTTCACAGAGCAGGTCCACGGTTTCCTGCCCCAACACTTAGCTATAACAATCCATCAACTTCACTTCATACAATCTGCACTTGGCTACTAGAACTCATTTTGAGTTGAGGGAACAATATGCAGTATTAACCCTACTCACTTTGCATTTTTCTGCAAACTGTGATGTATGCAGGTTAAATAAAATTCATCCATTTTCCTTTTTTTTTTTTTTTTTTTCTTTTTTCCTCTTGACCCGTTTTGCAGTTGTCCTTCAGATTCGTCGATGAGGCTCGTGAATGGTGAGGAGATCTTCCCATCATTTCTTTGCTTTGTGAAGGGCTGCTCATCAGAAATCAATAGCTATTTTCTGTCCTTTTTTTTCAGTGTGCTTGCTTAATGCTTTTTTTTTTTTCCCCCCAGCAAAAGGAAAAAGAGAGTAAAAAGAGAGAAAGGGCGAGTGATTGACTCAGAAAGGGATAGAGAAAGAGTGAGAAAGAGAGAGAGGTCTCCACATGAGACATCAGGTGTTAATACAAGATTAAGCTGCTTCACCTCATTACGGAGCGCGGAGATGTCTACTCAGTACTGATACGCTGAGGGGTACGGAAGGTCAGGATCGTTCATTGACCATGTCTGTTTGTTTAGAGATTTTCCTCTTGTGTGTGCACACTGTTCTTATGCATATGAATGCACATTTGTCTTTATGTCTTTATCCCCCACCTGGGAAGGTTACAGCTTTTGCACATGAATAAGGTTTTAACGTTTAAACACAGTAATCGCTTCTCACCTCGTCTGCACCAGGGACCAAGCAGCCTTTCATTCCACAAATGCAATTTATTTAAAAAAAAAAAAAAAAAAAAGAAAGAAAGATAACCTGCTAAGCTTTGATGCAGCAGAATTGGACTTCTCAGTATGACCACGTGTGATGGACAGCGACTGAGACTTTAGTTTGAAGAACAAATGCACTGTGGATGTAACTGCTCACAGATGCCCATTGATGATATTAATGTGTGTTTTGATATCAGACACGTCGTATGCCTATGGATTTTCACGTAATCACTGACAATTCACATTGGTTTTAATTAGCAATCTAAAGCCACGTTCACACTGCAGGTAAAAGTGGCCCAAATCTGATTTTTTGGGGGTCAAGTGACCTGGTCAGACTTCTTCAGGAGTAGTGTGAACACGCAAATCTAGCCCAGATCTGATTTTTCCAAATCAGATTCAGTCCACTTCCATATGTGGTCCTGAATCAGACCCAAATTTGATTTTTCCCAATGTGGCCGCAGTGTGAACAACCGAGGCGGATTTGATGCGACTTTTACGTCAATCTACATCGACATTCGTCACAATTATACGCACACAAACGTGACTACGCCTACAAAATGGATCAAATAATGAAAAGTTGCCCTCGACATCCGAAAATTTTCAAAACACTGCGTTTCTGTACTGCCATTACACCAACATTTAGAAAGAAAAGCGAAAATGTTTACTTCCTCCATAACCTCGCCAATGTTAGCGCAACGGCGTGCTGCGTGTGACGTCATTGTTATTGTTCGTTTGCGCATGCGGGTCAGTTCGAAACAGCAAACAGTTCACACTGGTATCTGATATAGGCCACATTTAAAAAGGTAATGTGAACAGACAAACAAAAATATCAGATCTGAGCAAAATATCCGAATTGAGCATTAAGACTTGCAGTGTGAACGTGGCCAAAAGAGCCTCGCATTATTTTTAGTCTTACCGTAATTTCCGGACTATTGAGCGCACCTGAATATAAGCTGCATATTAACTTTACACAGGCTTTAACGAAACATGGCTTGTAACAAAAAAAAATAGGCTTTAACAAAACACGGCTTATAACAAAAAATAAAAAATTAGCAGTAAACAGTAGCCTACCAAGAAAGTCATTGGTCACTATCTTCCTCCTCCTGTGCACTGAAACCACTGAAGTCATCTCCTTCGGTGTCGGAGTTAAAGGTACTGTAGGGTCTCCGATGTTTAAGAAATGCTTCAGAAAACTGAGTAGGACCGTGTTAACATAGGATCAGCGTTCCAGTGCTGGAGAGAACTGAAGGAGCAGGAAGTTGGCCACATATTCACAGATTGGAGTTTCCCGAGTCAATAACTCCTGAGCTAAACG